>NW_009953505.1:2667082-2680491 GCF_000747805.2 Chaetura pelagica | reverse complement strand
TTCCTGCTGTGGAAATTACTATTTAAAGAAAACAATTTAACTTTTTTGTATTAAACATTCTATCAGAAATTAAATACAACATTTTATTGGTGAGAGAGAAGCTGCTTATGAAGAAACACACTATATTAATGTCTCTTCTTTGGAATCTTAGGGTGAGGATAAAGTACATACTCTTCTGTTCAGCAACTCTAGAAATTCTCATTTACATGGTTTATAGCCACCCTCCCCTCAGTAAAACATTTCATGTCAGATATTTTCTTACAGATGATGCACATCCTCTTCTAACTTAGACCCTGAGAAATGTCATAGTGAATTCACATGATGACCAGGACAGAATTTGGCCAAAAAAAACACTGCCCTGATATAGAATTTCCTTTGGTGTTAGAACTAATGAGCCCCTCCAAACTGGTCTGCGTTTTTGGTTTTGATTTTTACTTCATGTAATTCTACTTCATACTGCTACTGAAGATTCATAGGGGTATAACTTTTCATCATAGGGTATGAAATACGGAATCATGGAATAAATAAAGTTTCAAGGAACCTCTGGAGATCAGCTAATCCAACCATGATTCAAAGCAAGGCTAATATAGATTGTAGTGGAATAACTTCAGTGGAAAGGCAAAAGGAATTTTATCCTTCAAGTCTGGGACTTCTTTGTGTAGAAATGCTTTGTAGCTCCTTGTGTATCATTGAGTAGACATGATTGTATGCCAAGGCCACAGTCCAGGGATGTACATATGTAATGTGCATCATATTGATTATGAGTTAATTGTGTCTTTTACACAAATTATGATTGCTTTATCTAATAACTATTTAAAAGTGATGTGTTGATCCAAAGGAATTATTATTTTATTATTTTATTTTTCCCTGTCCATTTATAATTTTCAGTCTTTGGCTTCAGACAAATTGAATAATTCTTAGTGCATGAGTTAGAAGAGATCTAGGAAATTCTCATTAGAAAAAAGCTGTGTGTTCATTCCTCAAAATGTTGTTCAAATATGGGGGAAATGTATCCTGTAGTTTAGTTCTATAGAACACCTTGTGAAATTCAAAGCAATCTGAATTTTCCTGTGAGCAACCTTGGCAACAACTTTGTAGTGAGCTGTACTGTCATATGTCCCTTTCCAGAAAGACACTGTGGTATTTATAAATCTATCTAAGAATAAAGATAACCCACACACTAGAGCATATGTCAGGGCATAGCTGTCACTCTTGTCAACATGTAGTTCTTTACAGGAGCAGAAAGGCACATTGACTCACCAGTGTGTGGCCATGATTTTAGAGCTCTGAGCTCTGTGGAGTTTATTTTGCATTAATACACTTTACAAATAAATGTCCCTGTTTGAGGCATATGTTGATATGCAGAGATAGCACTGATGTAGAAGCTGCTACAAGATATTAGAGCAGATAATGTCTTAGAGAATTTGCCACATTCTGTTTGAAAGGACATGGTAGTCTGTCATGGACTAATACCTAAGATGTTCTGCAAGAGGTGACTTCCTAATTCATGGAGCAGATCATCTTGAGTGTCATTGGAAGACATACTGAGGACAACCAGGGGATCAGGAGCAGTCAGCATGGGTTTATGAAAGGCAGGTCCTGCCAGACAAACCTGATCTCCTTCTATGACCAGATGACCCAACTACTGGACAAGGGAAAGGCTGTGGATACTGTCTATCTGGACCTCCAAAAAGCATTTGACACTTCCCCATAGAACTCTCATAAAAAAAACTGGCTGCTCATGGCCTGGATGAGCATATGATCTGTTGGATCAAGCACTGGCTGGACAGTCAGAGTCAAAGAGTGGCAGTCAGTGGAGTCAAATCCAGCTGGGGCCAGTCACAAGTGGTGTTCCTCAGGGCTCAGTGTTGGAACTGTTTAACATCTTTACTGATGATCTTGAAAAGGACATGGAGTGCATCGTCAGTAAGTTTGCAGATGACACCAAGCTAGGCAGCAGTGTTGATCTGCATGAGAGGCTCTACAGAGAGTCTTGGATAGGTTGGCTCATTGGGCTAATGTTAATGGTCTGGGCTTCAACAAGGCCAAGTGCCAGGTCCTGCAGTTGGGGCACAACAACCCCAGGCAACGCTCCAGGCTTGGGGAAGTGTGGCTGGAAAGTGTCTGGCAGAAAAGGACCTGGGGGTTCTGATGGACAAGCAGCTGAATATGAGCCTGCAGTGTGCCCAGGTGGCCAAGAAAGCCAATGGCATCCTGGCCTGTATTAGAAATAGTGTGACCAGCAGAAGTAGAGAGGTGATTGTCCCCCTGTACTTAGCACTGCTCATGAAGCTCATGAAGGGCCTAGAGAATCAATCTTATGAAGAATGCTTGAAGGAGCTGGGAATGTTTAGTTTGAGAAAGAGGAGGCTGAGAGGAGACCTCATCAGTTGCTACAACTACCTGAAAGGCCATTGTAGAGGGGTTGGTGCTGGTCTCTTTTCACAGGTAATTAGCGACAGAACAAGAGGGAATGGCTTCAAGCTGCAACAGGGGAGGTTTAGACTGGACATTAGGACAAAAATTTCAGAGAAAGAGTGGTTAGACACTGGAATAGGCTGCCCATCCCTGGATGTATTTAAGGGTTGTTTGGATGTGGTGTGGATGGTGGGTGGATATGGTTTAGGGGAGAATTTTGTAGAGTAGGGATGATGGTTGGACTCAGTGATGCCAAGGGTTTTTTCCAACCTGAATAGTTCTATGATTCTTGAAATTGATGAGTCCTGATCCAGCAGAACATTTCTTATTGTATTCAAATACTTTACTGGCTCGTGATACCCACATGTGTGAGAATATTTCCATACACCTACTGCCTGTATCAGTCCTGAGCTCTGCTTCCAGCTCAACACACTGTCTGGGCAGTTGCCAGTCAGTCAAATTATTAAACCTTGAAATTCTGGCTGAGTGGGGGATTATTTCTGCCTGTGCTTCCTTTCTAAACTGTGTCACCTACTTCCCAGCCTGTCCTCACTTCTTAAGCTCAGGGTCTGTGTAAGGCAGGCAGTTCTGTAAGAAGGAATATTGAGTCCTCCTGGATGCAATTAACCTTTGAGTCTGAGATGTCTCTTTGCGAGGATGGGAGTATGTTTTCCAGAGTGTGAGAACTGTTTATTAAGGTCCTTCTCTCTGTGTGTGCAGTGAGAAGAATGTTTACAGCTATCCTTCCCATGATATATGGTCATTGTTCATATTTGAGGAGGAAATGTGAGTGACAAACAAGTTTCCTCTACAAAAAGGACTTCTTTTGGCTCAGGAAATCCTTAAACTGAAAATTACTGGTTGCAGAGAAAGAATTTTGAAAATGAGTGTGTATTTTTGTTCTTTGCTTGCCTGAAGACAGGTGATATTTACCCTTGGTTTGAACTGGAAAGTCTGCTTGCATGTTACAACATCAGATTCTCTTCACTGACAAACAAAACAAAAGGTACCCACAGACTCCTCTTTTTCCTAACTCTGCCTTTTTATACTATCCACAAAGTTTTCATTTCAGCTCAGAAATCATTCTTCACTGTCAAGTCCTTATGCAATTCTTCATGCTGTCACCTATGAGGAAAGATGTCTCTGATTGTCTCCTTTCACTTCTTCTGAATTAAGTACAGGTTATGCTTTTTAAAATATCCCTTAACCAAGATTGCAAATACTTTTGCACAGCACCACGTACATAAGAAGTTTGAAAAATAATAATAATAAAAACCTAGTTAATTTTCCATGCAGGAATTGTTACAGTTTGAACCATTGTTTTCTGGCCTAACTAATAAAGGAAGTATTTTTAAGTGTTGTAAAGCAATGTTGCAGTTTTGACTGAAGGGAAATACAGGTTTTAATGTGTTCTCTTGGTTATTGATTTGCAGACATGCATTCATAAATATCTTAGATTTGAGGAGGTTTTATAAAATGTTCTTGAGAAGGTACAGATACTACTTGTGACTGTAGGATGGTATCTTTCCACTGGCATTTATTGTCAGAGTTTTTTCCTTGAGAATTGCATGGGGAAATGAGGAGAGGGAAAGGAGAACTTATGTGTCAGTGGGGTTTCAAAAGAGAAGAAGCTCAAGAGCTTTGAAAAGAGCTTTGAACAAAAAGCTAATTGCTAGATTTGCTTACTGTGAAGACACTGATTAACTGAAAAATCTATTAAAGAATAAATTAGCAATGGTGAAATTTACTACAGGCATGCCACTGTATTACTTTACTCTTTATTAAGTATTTGTGCCTCTTCACCATAATGGGAATGTAGATGGGTTGTGAGTTTTCAGAGTTGCATTTATGTTCATCTCACTTGCAATAGACTTTATTTTGATGGAAGATTTCAGTTTGGTGCTTAAGAAAACACTGGGCCTATTGGAACTAATGGAGACTGCACAGCTCATAAAACCAAAGCAAAACTCAGGACTTTTACCTATAAAAAGGAAAAACCATGCTTTGGCAATAAGGAGGTCTAACAGAGTAATACAAAACTCTTCTAAGATTCAACATGTCAGAAAAACACACTAAGATCTGCCCTGTTTCTGGTTGTTCTTGACTGTTCTGTCTCAGTCCCCTTAGAAGTATTAGTTCTAACTGATACCACCCCATCAGGTGATAACTGTAGCTTCATTTCTCCTTATCTTTCCTTACAAACCTTCTTGATGTATCCCAGTTGTACAAAACCATTATCCTTCCTGTCACTCAGGTATTAGCCTTTTCTGCTCCCTGTGCCTTATCCTGTAGGCAATATTCAAATACTACTGTATTTTCTTTAAAATTTTGGAAGCTGCTTTTCCACATAGCCATGTATTTTCTCTTGACCTCCATCAATCAATTCATGCTGCTTTTCTTTTATGCCTCTTGACATTCACATCAGCTTTTCTCTACGTCACTATTGCCACAGCTGCTGCAAAGATCACATTAGTTACTGTTTCTTCTCTGTCATTTGCCACTATAAATCGTTCAAATGTAGCCAGTTCAAGTTGTTCCTCTTTATCTAAAAGCCTCTCACAGCTCCCTTGCTCTTCTTCACACCTGTTTGTGTTTCAGTCCCCATTGCACCTTCCAAAATTCTGCTCTAGAAGTCATTTACCTTTGTTCATCTCCTCACTGTTCTCTAACTTTGAGGTATTCTCTCTGTTGTTCTTCCCCCACTTCAGTCTTCTCTTTGTGATAGTTTCCAAAGAGTTGTCTTTTAATTTATATGCATAATGCCTCTGAACTTGCAGTCTTAGTCATATCCTGACATTTTATCATCAGCAAAATAACTAAGGACAGATAAAGGACCAGTCAGCACAGATGAAGACCAGGCATTTTAATAAAACATGATCAATTTAATCATAAGACAATGATATATGATATATTACACATATTGAAAGGATGTAGATTAATACATATAGTTATGACAGACAAATAATCCATCCTAGTGTTGCCACCTGGTATGCATTTCATATGTTACTACTAATCTTCAATGGTAACTGTTTTGGGAGAGCACTGATAAGGGTTGCATATACAATATGTCTTGGGCACTATAACTTTACATTTATAACTGTTACTATTGCTCTAAGTCAGCTTCTCTAGGCAGATTTTTCTTTTGTTTCAAAGTCAATGTGAGAAATTGATGTGCCCCAATATGTGTCTTGTTGCTAATAATTTAATCACTTTTTCATCCTTTGTAAAAAAATCAAAACAAACAAACAAACAAACAAAAACCCACAACAAAAACTTTAAGCACAGCACTTTTCAACTCAGTAAGGAAAAATTCAGAATATCTGCAGAGAAAATAAAACCTTGAAAAGACATTTTTATGAAAAGCGTATTTCACTAAAAAGTAATCTATGGCCAATGTAATGGTTATTCTCAGTATAAGAAGATGCTCTAAGGAACGCTTCCTGATGATAGCATCAGTGGTGCAGGCTTTTTCTTGTAGGGAACCATGCAATGAAGCAAAAGTGGAGCTTTATTGCAAGTAATTCTTGATGCAATTTTGTCTTGTATCTGGAATTCATCTGGATGGTTTGCTGAGAAAAACTACATTGAAGTTCGTGCACTCAATGAAAATTTCAGTTTTTGACACTCTCATTGGTAGCTCTGTGTAGTTTAACAATTTTTTTGTGAGAATACCTTTATTGTTGTTGGAATGTGTTTTTAAATCAAAGCTATTACAGAACACAGAATGCTACGCACTCAGCCAAACAAGAGGTTTTAAAAATCTCTTCAGATACACTATATTAAATAGAAAAGCTGTTTCCTTTCTTCTCCTGTATCATCCCTTTTGAAAGTCAAGCAGTTCACAGAAGATAGAATCATAGAATCATAGAATTTTTTTACGTTGGAAAGGACCTTAAAGATAATCTAGTCCCAACCCCCCTGCATGGGCAGGGACACCTCCCTCTAGACCAGGTTGCTCAAAGCCCCATCCAACCTGGCCTTAAACATTTTCAGGAATGGGGCATCCACAGGTCTTCTGGGCAAACTGTTCCACTGTCTCACCACCCTCATAGTGAAGAATTTCTTCCTAATATCTAACCTAAATCTACCCTCTTCCAGTTTAAAACCATTTGCCTTGTCCTATCACTGTTCATCATTGTAAAAAGCCCCTCCCCAGCTTTCCTGAAGGCCCCCTTCAGGTACTGGAAGGCCACTGTAAGGTCTTCTCAGAGCCTTCTCTTCTCCAGGAGGAACAGCCCCAACTCTCTCAGCCTGTCTTCATAGCAGAGGTGCTCCAGCCCTCAGATCATCTTTGTGGCCCTCCTCTGGACTTTCTCCAACAGCTCCGTCTCCTTCCTGTGTTGCTGGCTCCAGAACTGGATGCAGTACTGCAGGGAGGGTTCTCATGAGAGCGGAGTAGAGGGGGAAAATCACCTCCCTTGACCTGCTGGCCACACTTCTTTTGATGCAGCCAGGACATTATTGGCTTTCTGGTCTGCAAGCACACATTGCTGGGCCATGTTGAGCTTCTCATCAACCAACACCCCCCAGGTCCTTTTCCTTAGGGCTGTTCTCAATCCATTCTCCACTCACACTGCTTTTGTGCTTGAGATTGCCCCAACCCATGTGCAGGACACTGCACTTGGCCTTGTTGAACTTTATGAGGTTGTCACGGGCCCTGCTCACAAGCCTGTCAACATTCCTCTGGATGGCCTCCCTTCCCTCCAGTGTGTTGACCACACCACACAGTTTGGTGTCATCAGCAAACTTGCTGAGGTTGCACTCAATTCCACTGTCCATGTCACTGGCAAAGATGTTAAAAAGCACTACTCCCAGTACCAACCCCTGAAGAACGCCACTTGTCACTGGTGCCCCTTTGGACACTAAGCTGTTGACTGCAGCTCTTTGAGTGTGACCATTCAGCCAATTCCTTATCCACTGAGTGGTCCATCCATCAAGTCCATGTCTCTTTAATTTAGAGACAAGAATATAATGGGGGACAGTGTCAAATGCTTTGCACAAGTCCAAGTAGATGACATCAGTTGCTCTTTCTGTCTAACCCATGTCCTCCTGAGTGAAATTTTAAATATTTATTTATTTTTCTCCCTGACTCAGTTTTTCTGTGGAATTTGGCATGGCTTTAGCTTCATTCACTATACCTTGTATTAAGAGTCGTATATTAGCTTGTATTTTTTTCAGCAAGTCTGCAGCTGGTTTCTGTGGCACATGCAGAAAAGTCCAACCCACAAAGGCCATTTCCCCAGAGTCTTTTTGAGACAATAATGAGAAAAGGATCTTGAAAATATTTACTGTGTGAGTGGAGTTTGGGTTTTTCAAGATAGATTAAACTTAGGCTACTGAGAATTTGGAATCCTGATGGATTTGGAAATTATTTGGAAGTCCTGTGTCACCGTAGCATTGAACGATAAAGAGCTGTGTGGACATATAAAAGGAAGCACTTCAAGATTGAAATAGAAAAACAACCAACAAAAACATTAACTTTCACTACATATATTGCTAAAGCTAGTTTTATTTTCTTAGTACATTCTTCACGACCAGATTTTCCTTCTACTCTAATGTCTACTCTCATTTCCACTTTTCAATAGCAAAAGAAAGCTACTGCTTTTTCTTATAGTCTCATTCCAGCTTTCATATGTGATTGGTGTACCCTAGAAGAGGCTACTGCAAGCAGTTTATTTGTGGTTCTTATAATGAATGTGCAAAGTAGTACTGGAACAAATAGGTAACATCGTCTCTTTTCTTAAAATTGTGTACAAAATCATTTTTCCATCTTGCAAAAACAAGACATTATAAATAAGTTCTTTATTATTTATGGAAAGCTGACAGCTTACTTGCTGTTGTGGGAACAAGACTTTCTGCTTGTAACCTTTTGCTGAAGGCAGGTGACATGCAGAAGGCCTCACTAACATGCAGAAGGGCTGTTTGCTCACTTCTTGAGTGCAGGAGTACTTTTTTCACTGGAAATGAACAATGGAACTTAAATGTACATTGTGGCAAAAGCAGAAAATCTTCATGCCCCCACATAGGACCAAAATAATGTGGGTGTAATGAGTTTGCATGGATGTTCACAACCAAAGCAAGTCTGTGGGTGTTTCCTAGTTCAATAGGATAGAGTATCTGAAGAATTTCAGTAGTTGCGTTCCATACTGTAGTAAGGGTTTGAAAGCTCAATTAAATTCCAGTGCTATTTGTTAAAGGATTTTTTAAAACTTAAAAAAATAATAACAGCATCATTGTGAAGATGGAAGGTTTTATGTTGCTTGTGGAAATGTTGTGAGTAGTATCACATTGAATGCAGAAGGACATCTGCTTACTGGAAAGCAGATACAATCCTATACCCCGTATCAGTGACACAGAGGAAGAAAATAACAAGGAGACTTAGCTGCATGGTAAAAGTCTTGGATAAATGGGAAGAACTGTAGTCAGTGAACCAATATGGGATCTCACTTGTTCACAAAGCTTCATTGACACCAAAGTTATAAAATGCTGACATTTGTTTCAACACAAAAAATGCTAACAATTATTTTTTTGTTTGTATTTGCGTAAATATATATTGTATTATTTAAAAAATATAGGGATTGACAGACTAAACCACACTGTGATAACTGTGAATTAAGTCAAAGAAACATAAGAAGTATAGTATTAGTGAAGTTACTCATTCAGACCCCATCAGACCCTTTGTTTTAGTAGTTGCTATTTATTTTCTTTGCATTATCACATTTTGCAGCAGTCCTGTTGCTATGAGTAAGAGTATCCTCACAAGATATAAATACCTTCCTTTCATTATTGCCATGTTATAAAGTTAACAAGAGAAAAAGGATTTCTTATTTTTAAAAATTATTTTCTTGGCAAACACAATCGATTGCTAAAATTTATGCAGAGTAAATCTCTCATTATTAATTCTGAAAGGAATTTAGACTGTGACTCCAAGCTTTACAGGTCAATGCAGTCAACATATCTCAGAAAGTTACAGGGGATGATTTCTAGAATAGTCACATGGGTTTCTTTTAATTTGTTTATTTCCTCCTTATTTTGCAGGGAAAGAGAGCTATTTTTTAAGTCACTGGTGCCTTAATCTTCATCATCTTCACTGTTGCAATATCTTTCAGTCTAACAAAGTGAGAAAGACCATAGACCTTGAGGAGTTTGGAAGAAAAAGCTATGAAAAAGATAAAAGCACCGTATTAATTCATTCCACTTTACTACTCTTTCTGCCAGTTTGAGAAAATTTGAGCCTTACATTAAAGCCTGTGTTAGAAGTTGTGATAAAAATAGCCCTCTCTAATATATCTATTTGTGTAATTAGATGGTTGCTATTGCAATAACTCTTGGGCATCCCATCCTGTTCTGTTCAGCATATTCTGTTGTGGCTGTTGCAGTCTCCAGCAAATGTGCACAGAAGAAGAAAATAGTTTTAATAAAAAAGATAACCACGTGTTTTTGTTGTTGTTTTTATTGTTGTTTGTTTATTTTTGTTTTGTTTGTTTGTTTTATTTTATTTTTGTTTTGTTTTTTACTGCATCTGCTTTAAGCTAGAGGAATGGGAGAGCCTCTTTCCTTCCACTTCACTCTTTCTTCTTTGATTTTTCTTTCTTTGAAGGGGTTGCCATGACTGGCTTTTAAATAAGTGCTAATGTCATCACCTTGGGTAACACAGCGAAGACTGACATGGATCTCATGTTTTTCCAGATGAGGATAGGCATTCACTCAGGATCAGTGCTGGCCGGTGTTGTTGGTGTCAGAATGCCACGTTATTGCCTCTTCGGGAACAACGTCACCCTTGCAAGCAAGTTTGAGTCAGGAAGTCACCCACGCCGCATCAATGTCAGTCCAACCACATACCAGTAAGTCCTTTTAGCTTTTTCATACTGTTTTTATTTCAGCATGTTTTGAGCTTTCTCCTGTAACATGCTCTGTCCTCAATACATGAACTTCAACAGAAAGTCTACAGGGCACCCGGACAACTGGAAAGAGGTGTTGCATGGGGCTGTCAGTCTTTCGTTTGCCATCAGAATGTGCAAAGAAGTCAGGCAGTGGAGGCAAAGAAGCACAACAGGAGTGTCAACCATTCCTGCCAAATAATGTGTAACAGAAGTGGGACGTGTTTCCCATAGCACCACAGTTTTATGCACTGTTATGACTTTGGGCTAAGGATTTGGGTTCCACCCACTAGACACAGTTGATGAAGAGAAGCACATTCTCATTTGCTCAGAAGAAAGACTTTATTTAATTTTGCCAGCAAGGCCAAGCTTTCAAAGAGTTTTTATGCCTTCTTGAAGACAAAATTTCTTATTTAGCACTGTGAAGAGATGCATGATAGAAACATTTTCTTAATGTAAGAAAAAAGATTGAAAATGGCAAATCATTATCCTTAGCTCTTTGAAGAAGTTATGCAAATAGAGAGAAAGCTTGATTTAATCTGGTTAGGAGGAACAGCTTCTAAATAAAAAAAGGTGTTCCTTTTTGTTCAAATTTAACAGCTTGACTATTAGAATTTCTGCTGCTTGGATTACTACTGATGTGCTCACTTTTTTGACAGGAGACCTCAATCTTACTTTTTTTATAACATTATGTATCTGAATTAAATTTCTGAAGTACAGATTTGCTCTGGTTTTGGGACTGTTTCTTTGTAGTAAATCTGTATATAATTGCTCAAAAAAGAAGTATTTTCTTTCTGGGTTGTTGTTTGCATGTTTGTTTTTGTTCAGTTGTGGGGTTTTTTATGGGATTTTATTTTATTTTATTTTATTTTATTTTATTTTATTTTATTTTCTTCCTTATGTAGAACTGTGGTTCTCAGTATTTGTTCTTCCCCATGATTATGTAAATTAAAGTCTTAAATGGAATTTCTTCATCCAGGAATCAAAGTGTCTGATATGCTAAATTATAAATCAGTCAGAAGTTTAAAATTAATTTAAACTAGTGAATAAAAGCCCATTCATGAGTGCATGAGGACAGGGGAGAAATCAAGAAATAACACTGCCCACTCAGTGGCCAGAAGAGACTGCAATTACAAAATGTGCTATAGGGCAAGTTTATTCAGAGCTTCTGAAGGTGGTCTAGAAGGTTTGAACACAATATACTGGTACTATCCAAATAAACAATGCATCTGAATAAATTTTCTTAAATGTAATTTTTATGAGTATGCAATTTGCTGCGTACAAATAAAGTGATTCATCGCAAACTGAAATGTCTTTCTAGTTGACCTTATATTCCATCAAATGCTTCTATTTGATCATACCGTGCTGCTGTGTACTTAATTAATATTTTTATTTTCTAAGAAGCAATGTTTTCCAAAGTAGATAATTCTGAAATCAGTATGAAAACAACATTTTCAATCAATTTAACCTAGTAGTATCTGTCACGGCATGTTTGTGTCTACCATGCCCTGATGAAAATTCTGATACAAGTTTTGTGCTTACAAGACATACAGATCCTGGAAACTTATCCAATAATTACCAGCTTTCCTTTTATGCTAAAGATTATGTGTTAGAAAGTGTCATCAGTATTCAAATTATGATCACACTTCAGAATGCCTGTTACTGGTTTCAGATGCTTCCTTGCAAGCCCATAATCTGCCTATGGAAGAATCAGAGTCTAAAATTATAAATGTAAGATGTGGTGTTGCCTAGCAGCAGCAGTGAACCTGGGGCAACCTTGCCCCAGTTACACCTGCCTGGGCAGAACTCTGCAGTATGAGACAGTACCAAGGTGGCCTTTGAATCTGTTGGGGGCAAGAGCTCACTTCTGTTCAAAGCATCTTGTTTTGTTTACTCAGGCAGGTCTTTTGACTGAAGGACAACAGAACTTTATTTCATTGCTGTCAGTCACTGAGCATTGTAAATTGAAAGCACTGGAACGCCACTGGTAAAGTTCCCAGTGAAACCTGTGGAAACTGGAGGAAGAGTAGAGGATCCCGGACTGGTCCATGTTTAAACATGGGGCCAGGAGGAATACGAGGAGAATGATACATTCTTTGTTCCTTTAGTAAACTGGCAAATCCAGCTCAAGGTTTATTTATTTAATTATGATGAATTGAATAAAATTACCCTGTTTTCTATGTTCAGGAAGGAAGCACAAGGAGACTCTTCTTCAGCACAGAAGAGAGAGTAAATAATTTTTAATTCTTTGTTTCAGCTTGCATAATGATGTTTATCAGATATTAATATAATATACCTACATTCATCCTGTTTCCCTAATAGTATTACAATGTAATGCCTTGGGATCTCTAAGCAGTTATCAAAAGCTGGTAAACATAATTGTTGCTATTTGTCAAATAACTGTATTAAAAAACCTAATTCTCTTTTTCTCTTCCTTCCACCTCTGGTCTTTTCCAGCATGTATTTCTCTTATGGAGAAGGTGCTTCTAGTGCCAGATATTGGGTACAGATACTTTCCATTATCACATACTGGGCAATACTTCTGGGACCTGAGCTTAGGCAAAGATGAACAACCTGTATCCCACATCCTTATCTGATGTAGGAGAGAGAACAACCAGGTGTACCTCCTTATTGAGATGGGTGAGGTCACTGCTGGTTCACCTGCCTAAATTGCTCCTTAGCCTTTAAAATTTATTAAAAACTGCAGAATTTGAATACGTTTTTAACAACTGTCTCACAGAATATTGCATAGAAGAAGTTTTACTTCTAGGTAATTAAGAAGGATGCACATACATCTCTCTTTCTTGTGATTTAAAAATAACACTATGCATTTCTATAAACTCCTTACAGATTTTTATTTTAATAAAATTATTTTTCCTACAGGTTATAACTACATCTATATCTATATCTATATCTATATATCTATCTAATCAATTCACCATATATATTTTCTGTCTCATGGACAAACTGGTTCTTGCTGTCCAAGAGCCTTTCCAGATTATTTTAAGTTTTATTTTTCCATATTATTTTAAGTTCTTATTTATTTTAAGTTTTATTCACCATGTATCTGTTCATGACATGTCTGTGGACAGGCAATTTAGTTAGGGAAAG
>NW_009953505.1:2639147-2667070 GCF_000747805.2 Chaetura pelagica | reverse complement strand
CTTATAAATAGACACAAACAAATATCCTTAGTCCAATTAATTAATCTACATTTTGCTGAATTGAATAAAATGATGCTATTTTCTATGCTCAGGAAGGAAGCACAATGAGATTTATAAGACCACCTTGGACTTCCGAAGGGCAGACTTTGGCCTGTTTAGGAGCATGGTTAAGAGTGTCCCTTGGGAGACAATCCTGAAGGGCCAAGGAGCACAGGAAGGCTGGTCATACTTCAAGGAGGTACTTTTAAAGGCACAGAAGGCCATTCCCAGGTCCCGAAAGATGAGCAGGTGGGGAAGAAGACCAGCCTGGCTAAATAGAGAGCTTTGGCTGGACCTCAGGAGCAAAAGGAAAGTTTGTGGCCTGTGGAAAAGGTGATTGGCAACCCATGAGGAATACCAAGATGTAGTGGAGCTAGAAGGCGAATGGTATCTTGGGATGCATTAGGAAGAGTGTGGCCAGTATGTCAAGAGAGGTCATCCTCCCCCTTTATTGTGCCCTAGTGAGGCCACATTTGGAATCCTGTGTTCAATTATGGGCTCCCTAGTTCAAGAGAGACAGGGAACTGCTGGACAAAGTCCAGTGGAGAGCAACAAAGATGACTGTGGAACTGGAGCATCTCCCTTAAGAGGAAAAGCTGAGAGAGATGGGATTCTTTAGCCTGGAGAAGAGAAGGCTGAGAGGAGACCTTATTCGTGTCTGTAAATATCTAAAGGGCTAGTGTAAGGAGGATGGAGTCAGGCTCTTTTCAGTGGTGCCCAGCAGTAGAACTAGGGGCAATGGGCATACACTAGAACACAGGAAGTTCCATCTGAACATCAGGGAAAGCTTCTTTACTGTGAGAGTGAAAGGCACTGGATCTGGCTGCCCAGGGGAGTTGTGGAGTCTCCTTCTCTAGAGATGTTCAAGACCTGCCTGGATGCAGTCATGTGTAATGTGCTCTAGGGGATCCTGCTTCAGCAGGGTGGTTGGACTAAATGATCTCTAGAGGTCCCTTCCAACTCCAGCGATTCTGCGATTCTGTAAAGTATTAGATCTCTAGTCAAAATGCATTGGCTTATTTTTGTTATTCTGTTCCTGGTGTTATCTGCCTCCACGAGGCTGCACCCCTGTGATTCACTGTGATTTGAGATTATGGCCCTGGGGCCTCTGCTGTCCACCTGTGCTTATGCTTTGTGACAGTAAATTTTTACTCAAGGTTCTTAGGTACTTCACTCTACTCTGTTAAATCACTGTTCATTAGTTAACAGCATATGTTACACCACAGTTCCACACAGCTAAACTAAAGCTAAAACGTATTTCAGCACTAGTCATCTCACTGCCGGACAACTGCTCAAACTGCAAACAGCTCAAACCTTATAAAATCCAGACAAGTCCTGAGACCAGCACGGTTAGACCAACACAAAGCCTGGAGCCTCTCTGCTAGTGATGGCACAATCATGTTCACTGAACCTAATTCTCTAATGTCCCAAACAGACCAGAGATCCAGTATTCCTATTGCTTAGGTGGGTGAGAAATAAAAATATTAAAGATCAGTGATAGGCATTCACCATGCTGAGCATCATGTGATACACAGTATATTGCATTAAAAAATCATGGCAGGTCCTTTCATAATCTTATTACAATTGATCTGTATGAAGAAAAAACACCAATGCACAAAATTCCATAGTCTAAATAACAATAAAGCAAAATGTGACATGAATTAGATCCAGATATAGTCAGGGTTTTTTTCAGTCTCCTGGTCTTTCTGGCATGTATAAAAACTGAGGGAGAAATTAAAAATTTAGGACCAAGTGTATGGATTTTTGGCATTAAAATAGCAAATTTTATGAACAGCCTACCAATATTTCTAATGGGTGCCATAATAATTTATCATCTGAACTAATTTGGGAAAAAATGAGCTAATGCCTGTTATCAAACCAGATACCCAGCTTGTGAACTGACCAACACTTGCTGCCACAGAGGAAGGGCTCAGCAATCCAGCAGTAGTCTTCAGATAACTCATTTGGGAAGCAATTAATTAAATTTTTCAATTGTACTATTTAATAGCTGGATGTGAACCAAGTTTATTTCAGTTTTTACAGTTCTTTCAGAATTAGAGCAGAAAGAACCTTTTCTTGTGTGCATAGCTCACCCTGTGAAATATAACGTTCATGGCAGATTGACTTGACTACTTTGTGTTTTTTGGTGTAGACTGTATTGAGGAAAGCAGTGCATTTTCCCCTTTAATGTAGTGCATTATGTGTCTTTAAGAGATATTGTCCAAATATTCCTAAAAGAAGTTTACATTGAAGTTCAGTTCTGAGTGGGTGGGTTTTTAAATTCTGATTCAGCAAATTGTCAAACTGTATCATAATGTGACTTTTATTTGGAGTACGTGGAAATTCATTATACAGAGGTTAAAAGGTATATCTATGCAAAACCAAAGCTGAATAAATATTTGGCTGTTGTCAATGCCTTACTTGAACATTATATTCCTCTTACGTAGTTTATTGAACAGCAAATGCTATCATTAGTCTCATATCTAATTAGATATGAACATGTGTTTGAAAGTGACAATATCATTCATATTATATATGCATCTCTAAATGGACGTATCAATTTATGGTACCTATCTCAGGAGCTGTGAGGTACCTATCTCAGGAACTGGATATACTGTGAAGTATATCCACTGTACATTTTGTGGAGGGCCTGAGAAAGACAGAGGGGAGCAAACTGATCAGGCAGATGAAGACGCTGTTCTTTGTTCCAAGGAGATGGATCCTCCTAAACTGCTCCTGTGGTCAGGAGACAGTGAGTGGCAAGCTTGGCAAGCAAGAGGAGGAGCCTGACCAAGGATGGGCTACATCACTACCTGGCCTGCTTGCTTGCCTCTTACTGTCTGTTGACTCTGAAAAGATTTATCTTGACTGCGTGGCCTGAAGGTGGCTTTTAAGACAAGCCCGGTGTAAAAGACAAGACAAAAGCATTACAAACTGTGTGCTGGGCTTCTGCAGCTGAACAAGCCTGCTGGCATTTGCTGGGATTTGCAAAGTTTGCTGGGATTTGAGCCATGTCCAGCAAGCATTCGTCACAGCAGTGGGGAGGAGGTCTTAAAGGATTTCAGACACTGTATGGGCAATGTGTCCTCTGAAGCCTTCATGGTGGGACTCGAAGTATTAAAGCATGCTGAAGCTGGGTGAATGCTTCCTCAGCACTGCTGTTTCTCAAAGCAGCTAGAGTTGAGTTAACACACATGGTAATAATTTCTTCCCTTAGCTGTGGAACTATGGTTCTGAAGAAAGATTGTCTCTTGTATTTCTGAAAGAGTTGCTCTTCCATATTTCTAAAGGAGTTGCCACTTCAAGCTGCTAAATTACTGCTTCTCTCACCATCCTACTCCTCCTTTTGACAGATCCTGCAGTGGTTATATCTTGTTTGGGGAGGAGTAGAGAGGGTTAGCCTGCTTTCCACAAAAAAAAATAATAAAATATTTGCAGCCATTCTTCCTGTTAAGCATGAGAGCAAACAGAGGTACTTCATTTTGTGTGAGTATTAATTTATCTTCACAGCATCCAGGGATAAGTACAAAGGTCTGACATCCCTGAGAGATGAAGAGGTGAAATTGCTTTCCAGTGGGCATGGAGAGTAAGAATCATTGTGGAAAGCATGCACTCAACATAGAGGGCCTTGCAACTAATAATTCTATAATAACAAACTGTTCTTAGTTCATTTTATGAATATAGGAGCTCTCTGATGAAAATGTGACTGCTTCTTGCAAAAATACTTCAATCTATAATTATTCTATCATTTCATCTATGCAAAAAAGAGTCACAGCTTTTAAAATCTGCTTCAAAGTTCCCACTAAGTATGATCCCAATTTTTATTCATACACAGATCTTCTGCCATTGAAATGCTTGTTTCCACTAGAAAATAACATTTTCTGTTTCCATACTGATATATATTTATATTTTAAATGAAGGAACTGAAAATAAAAAAAAATAATTGAATAATTCTGATACCATCTCTTTTTGTCTGAAAGGAACAGCATTTACACCAAGGAAGGGAAAGAACAAGAATTTAAACAATTCTGGAAGCTTTCAGGTTAGAAGAGGAAGCTGTCAAAGTTAATCAGCTACAAATCAGTGTTTGAGAAGTTCTCCCTCCCCTGATACATCAAGAAAGAAGACAAACTGAGGGCAGACCTAGTTCCAGGCAATTTATAGCAATGCTTGAGTTGCCTGATCTTCACAAGTTAAGCACTGAATTGTAAATTGAATATCCAACCCCTTGGGTGGAATCAGAAATTTTTAACCTGATAATAATTTACTATAAAAGTATCCTTCGCAATATTGCATCACAGAAGTGATGCAGGACATACAGCTGAGATAAATGCTTTGAAAAATGTTCAGCCTAGTTGTTATATGCATATTCCTGAACTGCCGAGGTTGTGTAACTTCAACATAAGCTCTGTGACTGCAGGACAATCTGGGGACATTCTATGTAGAGTTTAAGCTGCCGCATAATCACAGAATCACAGAGTCACTGGAGTTGGAAGGGACGTCTAGAGATCATCTAGTCCAACTGCCCTGCTTAAGCAGGATCCCCTAGAGCATGTTACTCCGGACTGCACCCAGATGGGTCTTGAATGTCCCTAGAGAAGAGACTCCACAACCTCCCTGGGCAGCCTGTTCCAGTATGTTGTCACCTTCAACATAAAGAACAGTTTCCTGAAGGTGAAAGATAGATTGTGCTGTCAGATTTTAACAGGCAATCTGACTTGGTCACAACAAGATGTTCTAAGAATGGTCTACAAGCTGAGACAAACAATTAGAACTGGGTGCCACCACCCAGGAAACCTTCCAGACCAAAAGTTTTACACTGGCTTTTCACCTGAGCCAGAAGGGAAATGTAAAAGCTGACTGTGTGACATGGCCTTGCCCCCACTGAGGTTCTGCATTATTCATTCAGCTGCTTGGCAGAAGCAGTGGTTC
The DNA here is from genome assembly GCF_000747805.2 of Chaetura pelagica. Classification (NCBI taxonomy): domain Eukaryota; kingdom Metazoa; phylum Chordata; class Aves; order Apodiformes; family Apodidae; genus Chaetura; species Chaetura pelagica. The sequence continues at coordinate 2,662,099 of NW_009953505.1, read as the reverse complement.
TTTTGTGGTTCTTTCTACACATGACAAGAAATTTAGGGATGTAGATCTGGGCCATGGCCATTATTAGCTACTGTTTTCTTTTTAACATCACTAATTGCCTAAATATAAGAGCCAAGATTTCTGCAAAAAATGTGTTCACTGCTAAACACTGAAAATTAGCAGGTAACTTACTTATTTAGTGTATTCACAAAGCTGTAAGAAATCAGAAGCAATTTCAGAACAATGATCACATTCTCAGTCTAGGAAACCAAGCGTAAGGACCAATATATTTAAGGAATCTGAAGAACCTGTTCTTTAGGAGAATGCTAAGAAGAGGCCATTTTTGTCCTGACTAAAGCTTTTCTAACAATATTATTACAAAAGCCAGCAATTTATTTTTTTTTTCTTAAAAATTATAAACTAAGTAAGTTATATAGAATATGATCATAAGTAGCTTCCATTAAATTTGGTAAAGAGAGTTTCCCACTATGCTTGTTTGTGAGCTGAAATGTTATTTCAATAAAAGGTCAGCTAGACAGCTTCTGAGGGTGAGTAGCTGATTGAAAGACTGCATCTAACATAGAGATGTGGAGTTTACCACAAGCTACAGCAGTGGGAGAATTTCCAAAGGACTAATTTGTTTGTCATGCATCACTCCTGGCAACTTTGATACTCTCATAGCATTTCATTGCAACCAAGTTACAATTCACAAAAAAGGTGAAAAGAAGACCTTAAATTAATATATTGTGGTTTTGTTCTATGAGAAAATTGTGTAAAACTCAGTGCCAGCCCTGAACTGAATCAAAGAATATATATATATATATATATTTTACAGTTTCAGAATTGTATAACTGTCATTACAATTAAGTAATGTTAGGCTGTGAGAAGGAAACCATTGATTTTTAAGAGGGCCAGAATCTTCAGAGTAAATAGTCAGTTTAGGGAAGAAGAAATTAAGTGACTGTGTACAGATTTAGCTCAGAAAGTTTTAGGAATTCAGTTGTTGCTTGCAGAAATCTAGTTTGTGAAGTGGCAAAGAGTTATTTCAGTGTATTAAGCCTGTAGTTTTAAAAGACAAAATATTTGCTGTTAGCACTGCAGAGATTAAAAGAGAGGAGCTTCTCTGCAGACGTCTTTGCAAATTCTCATGCAATTCAGAAAATATTACAGTATTTTGATCATAAAATTGACAGTCTGGAAAATAGACTGTGATATTCAAACCACACACTAAAGAAGGACCACCACAGAATTTCAAAGGCAAAAACATTGTTGGATTTATAGCCAACTGATTATTTAAATGCTGGGAAGAAAATGCCTTTATATTTCAATGAGGTCACACATATTGTCTCAGCCAAAACCCACAAAAAACACTTAGTGAAGGAAGTGCCATTACAGGTGATGAGAAACCTAGAGAATTCTCCTGGCAACAGGATTTATTCATTCATTTACTTGCCAGAAATCAGCTTCAAAGACATTAAATAAACAACCTATTGCAAAATCCACTGAAGCTGATAAAGTTTGTCCCACTGATGTTTCAGAGCTTCAAATTGATAGACAATAAATACCTTGGGAGGGGAAGAGATGAAGACAGCTTTCATATATCCAACTGTGCTCAGAATTTACCATTACCTCAAAATTGCTCTTTTCAATGCTGTGAGGGATTGAATACCCCAACCTAATTTATTGGAAGCAAAAAGAAAATGCATAGAATGATTTTCTTTATTCTACAAGTCCAACTAGTTTCATGGAGGATACTTGATAAAGAAGCCCCAAAGTTTCAGATCTAGCTAGAGACAGATTTCTCCACATGGAGGAAGACAAGAAATAGCATAAAGGTGTATAGTCAGGCCTATGCTGTTTTACCACTTGTGTAGGCATGCCTGGAGGATGGCTTCCTGGCTCCCGTGAACCTGTATCCCCTTTTGACCCCAGCCAGATCAACCACATAAAACCTGTGGGTACTTTTGATGAATAATGTCAGATCCAGCATGATTCTTGATTTGATCCTGGTTTTTTGGTTGGTTGTTTTTTGTTGAAACTGGATTTGCTGTATTTCATCCTGATTTATGAAATGCAGTACTACTAAGTACATGAAGAGCACAAACTGACCACTCTTCTGCTACCTGTGAGAGCTGCCAGACACTGTCACCTTCATGACTGCTTTCCAGCTGGAGACCTGGTGGTGGTTGTCACTCCAAAATGTTCATTTCTGCACAACTGGCCTGACTGGAGTGTTTAAAGTGAGCCAAATGATACATTATGGATATTGATCATTGTGAATTGGGTTCCCTTTCTGGTACATGACTTTCTGAATGCTGACACTGATTTTCAGAGAATGTGTTTATTTGGGCCATCTCCTCAGCTGATCTCAGTCAACAGAGCTCCTTGAGGTGGATGATGCTAAGTTAATACATATCAGCTGAGGATCCTGGCTTAGGGGTTTTTTTGATGTTACATAACACTTTAAACTCATTTTTTATTTGGGACCAGATAGGATCAGTCCCTTCCAAATAGATGTTTCTTGACTGTGTTTTCCAGTTTTTTATATCTGTCTGTTTTGTTTTTTTCCCTAGGCTTTTGAAAAAGGAAGAAAATTTTATTTTTATCCCTCGTTCCCGTGAAGAGCTTCCAGAAAACTTTCCAAAGGAAATTCCTGGGATCTGTTACTTCCTCGAGGTCAAAAGTGGTCAGAAGCCGCCAAAACCCTCCATCACATCTGCTAGAGTCAGAAAAGTTTCTTACAACATTGGTACCATGTTCCTCCGGGAGACAAGCCTATGAGGCCTGCTGCAGATCAAAGACTCGTCAGAAAAGCACAAGCCCAGAACTGGGTCATGACAGGGGAGTTGGAGGTTCTTTCTATTTCACTGCCTTGTTCTGAACAAGCAGGAAAAGCTCCGTGTAATGTCAGGCAATAATAATTTAAAAGGTGGGTGACTGCTGTCAGTAAACAAAGTGGAGACAGGGAAAAAAAATATAATTAAACAATGTACTTCCACTTCCAGAGGAATTTCTTGCATAAACTTCAGTCTGGCCCCTCTATGACAAACCAAACCAAACAAAACCCCAACTCTCAAATTAGAGGTCAGCTTTGTTTTGTGAAGAAGGGATGATGGTTCTCTGTAGATCTGCACCAGCTAAGCAGAATTGAGTCAGTTCTGATTATGCATTCCTACATTTAATGTGTTCTCCAGTAAGGTAATGATGTTTTTTAACTTTATGAACAAACATTTCATATATATACTGTAGACCTATTGTAACCTTCCTGGCAGGAGGAATTATAATTCAATACAAATATTGTAGGAATTTTACCTATTTTTATACATATTTCACTTTCTGGATAATTACATTCCACATACTGTAAACTGAGTGAGCTTAGCTTTTCAGAAGCTATTGTATATTTCATACATTCTAGCTATCAAACCTTATTGTTATGCAAGTGGGAAGAAGTAATTTCTTGACTTTTTTGGCAACAAAAATATCAATATTTTACAGAAGAAAACTCTTTGGTAAATCTCTTTACCTGATGTTTATGCTAAAGCTTTAGATGAGCATTGTTTTGCTTATATAAAATAATGTCCAGTATTTGTGCTATATGTCCAGTCCTTCCAGGACAATGCAGACAAACTGTAGATCAATGTATTGACAAATAGAAAGTTCTGTCCAGTACAGCTTGTTTCCCACTACATTATCAGCCAAACTGATTTTTGGTAGAGGTCCTGGGCTTTTTAAAAATTTTGATCTGGTGAAAACTTCTTCTGAGAAATTCCGTCAGACACTAGCAACTCTCTGAATACTGGTTTTTCACATTTTTTGGTAGGATTTATGGTCCTGCTAGAGGTCAGTTATTAAAAATTATATGCTCATCTAGAAATTTCCTCTGTTGCTGGATTGGCTGAAAGATCTAATGTAGACCAAAAAAAAAACCACTGAAAGGGGCAGACAACATTTTCCCAGGTTTAGTACAAATGACAGTTCAAGATTTAGATGAATCCATGTCAATTTTTTGAAAAAAGACCAGTTATTTTATGTTGAAAACTATTATAGCTTTATTGTCTTCAGTTAATCCTATTGAAATAATTGTTTATTTCTCAGGTTTTCCTTTTAAAAAATAATAGCAGTCAGTTTTCCTCTGCAGGTGTGCTTCCTTCCTTCCAACCTTCCAGGGTTGTACTGAGGTGAGCCGATGTTGTTCTGCTCTTGCAGATTGTTAGTTAACACTTGTGCAGTGGTTCTGAAGTGGCTTAGCTTTTACATGGGCCTGATCAGAGATCACTTAAATCAAAGATTAGGCTCTCAACAGCACTAGGAGTCATAAGAAACTATAATCCAGACCAGAAATTAGAGTTAGTTTATGGATTTAGTAGTCATCACTTGAGGCAGCTTTTGAAAATGTGTCCGAATTTTCACCATGTGTCCAAATTATCCAATTAGATCTTTTTGTGGAGGGAGTAATGGTGCTGTGTTTGCCTCTTTGACCAGTAGTCCATGTTAAAGTTGGAAGAAATCTGCATGGCACTGCTAGCCTGTGCTGAACATGTTTCAGGCTTCCTTTCCCTGAAGCCTTTCTGGATGAGAAAGGACTATCTTTAACCTATGCAGACTTCGGCATTTAGAGGACAACATCTGAACTTACTATGCTGGTGTGACTTTTTCTTGCCTGAAGAGGGTAGATGCATGGAAATTAGACCAGAAAGTGGCTTAAATGGAAATTCCCTGACTTCCTAGTAGAACACTGATGTTCAAGATTTCTTCAATTAATATGAGAACTTGTTTGGGATTGGAAGAGTTAATCTTTTATCTACCTTGGTAAACTGCATCTGCAGCTCTACTGTCTATGTGAAAAAATGACTTGACAAAAACTGTTCGTGCTTGAGGTTGCAGAATTTCCATGCAAACTACAGATCTGACAATTTTCTGCATAAGGGTGGCAGGTTTCAGCCTATAGCCATTAGTTTGCACACAGACAGGATGTAGCATGCATTTTTTTCCTGGGAACACCAGTGAGACTTGCAAGAATTATGTTTAGAAAATAGTTCCTGTTTCACCGAGGGAAGAGACCACCACTTCCTGGCTAATAAAGCTGTGGTTTTGATGTCATTACCTTCTTCCCTAGAGTGACAATTTTTCATATAGCTATCAATAGACTGAGATTTCATTCTGACTTCACTGGCACAGCTTCATTGCTCAATAGGTGCTGCTGTCAGAGAACAAATCTCTCTGCCCACTCTTTTTCTCTTCTCGCCACCCTCAGTCTTCTGTGAAGAGAACAAATATAGAGGTTCAGACTGAAAGCTTGTAGCTCACCATCCTCATCCTCTCAAGTGACTGTTTATTCTATAAGGAAATTTATAATCATGGAGATGAGTGCAAAAACTGAAAATTGGTGTCAGCATCACCATGGAGACAATGACAGTGTTTGCAAAGAAATCATCTAGCTCCTCGAATTAGATTTACTGTATAAGAATTTACTGCATAAATCTCTGCTTTTTATAAGCTTGTGTAAAGGTAACATGTCCAGTACATCAGTACTGATGCTAAGTATTGTATTACTTGTTTTTGTGCTACAAGAAGAAGTTAATAAAAAATTGTGGACTCTCTAGGGACATTTTTCTATCTCAATGTAAGAAAAGTGTAAACCAAAGTCCTAACACTTTTTAACCTAGTGGTTGCATCTGCTGCTTTTAATATTAGGTTGCAAGTTTATTTTGTTGGACATCTTTATGAAGTGAAATGAAATTGATCATCAAGGTCCTTGACTGTGAAGTCAATTAGATGGTAGTCAGACTCAACTTCTCTTCAGCAACACTTCCTTATAGTGAAAGGGAGAACTTTCTCATTTGCCTAGCATTGTCTTCATAAATAAGAAGCTTTTCAGAGTTTTTATACTTTGGGATGATGAGGTGGAGAAGTTAGAGGTGCTAAAATGGATGCAGAAATCACAACCTGTAGTTGGAATTGTCTTCTGTTTTCCTTCCTATGAAACAAATTATCTTTTGTTCCTCTGATTAAGAATTGACAGTCCTGCATTTCTTCACGCAGCTGCAAGCAGCAACATCTGCTGTCTCTGGTTTCTGCTAAGAACCAAATCCACCCTCTCTGAAGATAGAGGGAGTTCTGCTGCATATTATCTGTGCAGCGCAAAGGAAGGATGGTGTGAGGACTTTAGCTGGGGTCATTGGTTTGTTTGTTGCAAATTTGCTGTGCAGCTTCCCTCTGCTCCAGGCTCAGAGTAACCAGAGACCCTGGACTGACTACAGAGGCAGACCTAGGGGCCAACTTCTTGTACAAAAGTCATGAGTTTTAAACAAACAGAAGCAACAGTCATTCCCCAAGAACACTTTTTACAGATCTTGTGTCCAATTTTTCCATCTTTTTGAAGCTCCCCATTACATGGGCTCTTTTTTGTTGCAGTACATAAAAGTCAGGAACTCAAAGTAAGAAGGAAATGGTGATGGAAGGGATAGGGTGTTGGATAGATCTTGTTCTACATCACTCTGGTAGTATCCTCTATTCAAAGACAGAAGCCACTGCATGGGAGGATTGCTGCTAAGCCAGAAATCTCAATGTGAGGTTTTCTTGCAGGATCATACAGGATATTTCTTTTTTTATTCCAAAGACCCAACAGTCATTAATTATGATTGTGGTTTTGGCTTCACTGCTTATTCCCACATCCACTTTCAAATCTGAGTCTGTTTTGAAAGGGATTTTGGAGCCTGGAAGTATGCCTCTGCAAACAAAAACCCAAAGCTTTTAAAACCTTGGAAATCTGCTCTGGGAACCACCTGTTCCAAAGAAGAAATCCCAGAGTTGAGTCATTAGCAGGCCCTACTGCAGTTCATATTGTGTGCACATGCTATTTTATGATGCCATCTCCTTTAAGATTCCATACCAGGCCCAACAGTGATATCAAGCATATAACCACCTTTTCTCTGGTTTCCATGAACACCCCTCTTTTTTTTTCTTTTTTTTTTTTTTTTCCTGCATAATGCCAGCAGAGCCATGATGTTGCATGTATTGAAAAGTATCAGGGCATTTTCCTGAGGCTTAAACTATGCTGACTGATTTTAAAATGAAGGAAAAAAAATATCCCGCCAAAACTGCTGTGTAGAACTGCAAATGGGTATGAACCCTGCATTAGTTGCTGGGCAAAATTAACTGCTGGAAAGCTTTCAGATTCTTCAGCTGTCACAAGCTGTCACACTGGCATGCCTCATTGCCAAGGAGTCTGTAATCCTACAGCAGTATCACAAAGTTATGGCATTTTCTGGGATTTCCTCTTCCAGTCTCAGGCCACTACCTCACCACTGCTGAGTGCTCAAAGCTCACCATGTAGAGCTAGTTCCCTGTCCTAATGCAGTCTCAGAGCTTCTGGCTTTGTTTTTGGGTTCTGGTGATCTTCTGCAAAATTAGAGTGGAATGTTGGAAATAGCAACATGCTGAAATTAGTAACAAAACAAGCATAAAAAAGCTTGTCAAACTTAGAAAGAGTTGGTTCCTTTCTTTGCAGGTAATATATTATTCATAGCACATTACTGGGACTGAGGAGAGGCTGTGGATGAACTGAACATGCTGAGTGTGCAGGGGACTCAACAGGCAGGAGTCGATCTGCTCCTGCTACTGTTAGTAATTCCATCACCTTACATGCCATTTCCTGCTCTCAGCTTTTCTTCTGCTCTTCAAAAGACCTGCATTTTCCTTCCCTGAGCACACTGTATATGCCATAGATAGTGAAAAATTCCTGTAATTGCACTTATTTGCATCTGTTGTGGATATGTATTATTTATATCTAAAGAATAACTGGGATTAAAGGGCTGATTTTACTCTTCTTTGCAGCAAAGACAAAACTGCTACAGTGGCACAGCAGGCACTCACACCCTTAGAGAGGGAGAAGACCATCACGCAGGTTGTCAGTGGTGGATTTGGGTGGAGAAGTCAGTACATTAACAGTCCATGACATGTTTTTAACCTTCCCAAGCAGTAACTTTGTCCGTGCAGCCAGGAGTTACTCCTTAACAACGAATTTGCAATGCATGAGCAGCCTCACAAGAAAAATCTGTAAACTCTTTAACCTCATATACACAATTGATCTTTTGTGACTTGGCTGTTAATCGTGCATGAAGAGAAGCAAAACAGTGAAACTAGGAAATGTAACAACTCAGTCATAGGTGACAGATCATCCACCTCTGCAGACGCTTACTTGTTCCTGTGGCTTAGACAGGTTGACCTCCAGTTATCTGTGGTCCAGGTTTGTATCACTGTGTCACTATAGCAACAAAATAGTCTCTGAAAAAGAGCATGAGGCATCTCAGTCTGCTTCTCTGTGGGCTCAGGTTCACATTAGAGAGGCCAATACAGTAAGTGATGCAAAGTGACAACTTTGCTGGCAGCCTTAACAAAAGGATCAGTGGTGGCAGATGTTAAACCGGCTGTTTGCTCCTGGGATTTTAGTTTCCAAAGGCAGAGTGAGGCTGAACATGTTTTATTTTGGACAAAAAGAGAAGACACAGGATTTCAGAGAAACAAGTGTCTTCCCTGCTTTATGCCTAGTGAGGAGGCAGCAAAGTGAAAGGACGCCAAGAGGGACACACTGGCTGCCTGGGCTGCAGCATTGCTTGCTTCTTCCTTTAGCTCTTTGGACCACTTTGGCTGTAGCATTCCAAGAATCAGGTGCCCTTTTCAAACTGGGGGACAGATAAATGCATCAAGCACTTGTTCCCTCTGTTGTAGATGCAGCATGAGGCTGGATGTGCTTAACTTGTTCAGTGACTGAGGGTGACAAATTTAGACTAGACATTTATTTTTTAAGATGACCAAGATAAGTAAAAATGGTCCCCCCGAATTAAGGTCTTTCCAGTCCAAGTGCTGTGTCTCAAACCTTTTAGTTTATGCTGCTGTTCAGATTTTTGCATTGGCCAAAATAAATTGAATCAAACTAAGTGGCAGAGGGCTAGATAAGCATATTCCAGGATAAATAAAGGTTTGATAAGGTAGTCATGGTGACTCTCGAGAACAAGGGCTACTGCAGTTCTGGGAATTGCTTCCTTCTGGTGGCTGAACCCTTTATATACAGCATCACAACTGCTGGATACCATTAGGCTTTTGATTTAGAAAAGCCTTTGAGATTTGAGGTCCTAGCCCAATTATGTGAAACTTCTGTGACACCTTCAACTGAACGATATGCCAGAATGCCTACACAAACCTTGTTAGTTGTCCTGTGGCAAAGATAGTAATAAAATACATACATTCTCAAGAGCAAATAGATAGCTTCCAGGTTATCATTAATATACATTTTTTGTGCTTTTGTGAATTTCTAGGCCCAAAATTACCTTTTCACTGGCAGAAAGTCTCACATTGAGCTACTTGTTTTCTAGATAATTATTTCCTGGCAATACTCACTAATGACTAATCTTGAAGCAATAAGTAAAGCCTTGCTAATCTGTTCTGTGCAGATTCTTGTACAACAAGACACCTTTTAGCAGAGCATTAAATGGCAAAAGAACCCAGTCATGCGATGTTTATCTGTCCATCCTCTTCCTCAGGGGATAAGAGTATGCAGTGGAATAATTACATTTTTGAGGTGTTGCTTTTTTTGTTAGTTTTATAATAATATATGCCACTTCTTCCTTAAATAAGGAAGAGCAAATTCAGAACTGTAGACCAGCATTAGAAGAGAGTTTTAGTTGTAAATAGAGAATTTTAAAGTCTGCCCACTGGGTAGGACTGGTCTCCCATTCTAGAAACAACAGTACCAGCAGTATATGTAAGATGTACCCAGGAATTATAAATGTGAGCAGTAAAACCAGCAGGTATATAATGGATAGCTTCTGCTTTACACACAACAGTAAGTAGATGCTAAACCTGATTAATACCCAGAGAGAAGGAACACTGTTTAATCCTTTTTGGCATTTGTTTATTACCAGTATACCTCTGAGGTACTATTTTTCCGTTCCCTAATGAGACTGGAAGATACTGTTAAATCAATATCAGAGCTTCTGCGATTATTGCAGAACATGGTTAGGAATAAATAACTATCAAGGAGAGGTTTTATTACAAGTGAGCCACTGGTTGAGACAGCAAATCATATGGAAAAGAGAAAAAAATACAGACATGTATGTTTATTTAAAATTTTCCTCTGGCATTTCTGATTGGTTACAATAATTCTGAAATTGTACACTTAAGGTACAGCAGCCTGGTTCAGGTTATTTGCGTTTGCTAAGAAGGAGGAGGTAAAATTTTCAAAGCTACATACTTCTCAATCCCTTTTTCTCTGCTTAAACACAACCTTTTTCTGAAGGCTGAACCTAGTGTTGCTGAATGATCCTGAAGTTCTGAAAGCCTAAAAAAAGTTTTGGAATTCTGGTTTATAAATCCATATATTTTATGTTCCTTGGAAATATTGTTCATACTGATGTATGAAAGCAAATTCTAAATATCCAACTAGCAGCAAGGGTGCGTTTTCCTAGTGCTAACCTGTGCTGGATGATGAAATGTGGAATTGTTTCTAACCTATGCAGTTTTTTACACCAATTTTCAAGGTGATGCTCCCAGATGTGTTGCTGTGAGCATATGAATGCTCTTGTCTTCAGCCGAGATGAGGCTTGTTACCCTTACCCACCTTTATAATGTTCTGAGGGATCCTAAAGGAGAAAGCACTGCCCAGCCAACCCCATTCAATATAGCTCATCTACTGGGTGAGTGTCAAGCTGAGCCTAAGATTTACTTTCTCATTACATCTCTAAGTCCCAGGTGCTTGCTACTGTTTAAGTATGTAAGCATTCCTCTCTGACAGCTTCTCACAGGTCCTGCAAGTGTGTAGGTAATCAGCTATCAGAAAGAAAGCATCTGAAGAATGTGAAGTATGTGTGCAGGAGGGAGCTGGTGTACATAGATGTGCTGCTGAGTTTCAGCTTTTGTGTATTAGGAAGTTGGATGACCCAGAGAGTATTCTGGGTATGATGCAAAATGCAAGAAAGTGCTGTACATAATATCATGAACTCTCAAGGAATTAGGATGAATTTTAGAGTCTGTAATCCTTTGAATTTTAGTGAAATTGCATGAGAAATGCACTATTTGCAGAAGAGGGAAAGCTGCATTGTATTTTAAATAAGCTCTGGTTGCTGAGAAAAAAATGTGGGGCAAAAGGAAAGTATAAAAATTCTAAATGCAAAATGAAAGGACAGAAAACCATAGAATGGTTTGGGTTGGAAGGGACCTTAAAGATGCAGGAGTGGGGACGCCTCCCACTAAACCAGGTTGTTCCAAGCCCCTCCAACCTACCTTTGAACGCTTCCAGGGAGGGGGCATCCAGAACTTCCCTGGGCAACCTATTCCAGTGTCTTACCACCCTCACACTAAAACATTTCTTCCTAGTGTCTAATCTAAAGAAGAATGTCACACTTTTTTGTGTAATTTGATTTTTCTGAAAGCAGGACTCATCATTCCACTATGAATTTTGATGCTGAATACAAAACTTGATGTGAAACATTACAAGAGAGGTAGTTTGCCAACTGGTAGGAATTCAAAAGTGATAGTAAGAATGCCTTTTGAAAAGTTTGTAGGGTTATTGTACTTAAATGTTAACACTTAAAAAAAACTGGAGGATCTTCTGCTTTGTAAGCAACTGATTTAGAAATGCCTAAACTGAAATGCCTAAACTGAAAGAAAGCTGGAAGATCGTTGCATCATAACAAAAAGATGCAGTCCATGACATAATCTAAAGTTCACACCCTTCTTTCAGAAATGGTCGTATTTGTAGAGTTTTCAAAAGCACATTCAACCAACAAATGCTATAGTTTATTTCAAATAGACCAGTATTTCACCAAGCACCTTCTGTGAAAATGTCAAGTAGATCATGTTAGTAAGGTCTAGATTTAACTCAGTTTAGAGTGTACTAAGATATACATCGTGTCCTGAAGCTAAATTTTAAATGCACTTCCTAACATGTCATAGAACAATAGAATGTCTTGAGTTGGAAGGGACGTCTAAAGGTCATCTAGTCCAACCTCCCTACAATAAGCAGGGACATCTCACACTAGAACAGGTTGCTCAGAGCCTCATCAAGACTGATCTCAAATGTCTTGAGGAATGAGGCCCCCACCACCTCTCCAGGCAACCTGTTCCAGTGATCCATCACCCATTAAAGAACTTTTTCCTAATGTCCAGCGTAAATCTACCTTTTCCTAACTTAAAGCTGTTACCCTATGTCCTATCATTACAGGCCCTTGTGAACAGGTCTTCCACAGCCTTCTTATTGGCTCCGTTCAGGTATTGGAAGGCCACTATAAGGTCCCTCCAGAGTCTTCTCTCCAGGCTGAACAACCCAAACTCCCTCAGCCTGTCTTTGTAAGAGAGGTGCTTCAGCCTTCTGATCATTTTGGTTGCCCTTCTCTGGACACGTTCCAACAGGTCCATATCTTTCTTGAGCTCGGGGCTCCAGAGCTGGATGCAGTTCTCTACATGAGGTGTCACCAGGGCAGAGTAGAGGGGCAGAGTAATTTTTTAATGCAGCCCAGGAAATGTCAGCATTATGTGATTTGCTGAAGTCTAAACAAAGCCCAGTGTAGACAAAATTCCCATCTAAAATGTGGAATTTATATTCCTTGCTAGAAAATTAACACTTCACTAAGTTGCAGCCTCTAATGTCTTTGATGCTGGAATATTGCTTATTATTCTTCTGTCTCACTCCGCCTAAGTTGCACTGGGGCCCCAATGTACTCTAGACCACAAAGAGTCTGGGGAATTGCTGGAAGACTGAGTGAAATTCAGCTAACCTAAATTTAGTTATTTAAAATTAATGGCTCCCTCTACAGTCGGTGTAGACAACCTGGCATCTAAAATAATGGTTGTTCCTGGAGAAAGTGTTAAGGATGAGATAAACCACTGCCTTAAAGGTGCTCTTCTCTCTCCCTGGTGACTGCAGTGTGGAGGTGGAGGAGTAGTTCAGGTTAGCTGCCATGCTGCCATACTGGGGCTGCAATGGATCCCACTGCTGGTAAGAATGAGAGGATGTAAAAGGACAGAACAGAAGCTAATATGGGGAGAGGAGGGAGCTGGGAATAGTGGCAGTTAGCAAGCTACTCAAGGAATCCATGCTTCCCAGGAACAGATATCTGGTTTTCTTAACACTGAGATAATAATTTTTCCTCACCTCTTTCTTTTTCCTGAGACAGATTGGTCTCTGCAATCACTTGTCAAAGAGCAGGGGAGCACAGAGGATGATGCTGCCTGAATGTCCTCTCACTATGATCATTTTTACTAAAGCTTCTCTCTGACCTGTCCTAAATTGTACTTGTGTTGTTATGCACTTGGAGTGCCCAGATTCTCTGACAGGGTCATGGGTCAGGCTCTGATCCAGAAGCGTGTGGGAAGGACTAGGGCTGCCACTTTGCTCCCATACTTCTCTCTTCTGTTTGCAATTGCCATTCTGATCCTTAGACATCTGTGGCAATTTCCACCCCAGTCCTGGTTATGGAGGCCGTGGGAAAGTTCTTCTTGGGAAGAAGCAATGGCATGCAGTCCTCTACACTGTGAGTTGTCACTCTCTCCAGAGAAAACAAATTAGAAATAGTATTGTCCTCAAGAGCTGAGAAAACTTGCAGATTTTCCATGTACAGTAAACAGTTTCTATAATTACCAGGAAGACAAAACAGAGAGTCTAAGTTGTGCAGCAGGGGCATCCCATCTCATACACACTGCTGTGATAATGAAATCCAAACCCTGGGGAATTGCAGACAAGTTATTCTCAGTTGCTTTAAAGGTCAGCTTAGCAGCTAGTTTTTCAAATGGGCTCATAGCTCTGAGACAATGTAACACTAGTCATCTTTTCCAACAAATTGCAATTGTCAGAGAAACTGGATTAGTAGCTCATGGAGCTAAAAATAGACATTATGCGCTTGCTAGAGAAAAATGAATTCAGTAACGGAGGTGAAGGTATATCAAAACATCATAACATCTGGAGAAAAAGCAACAAAAATGCTCAACTCAAAGCAAGTTACGCATAATATTACATAAAAAATAATTTGAATCACTAACTGAAAGATTGGCAGAGTTTAGTCTTTATTCTGCTTTGTTCACCTTCTAGATCCAGTGGTTGCTGCTTTATCAGCTGAATCAGTTTGGCCACAATCCTGTCAAAATCATGTACCTCAGGTTAGGCAGTGGAAGTCATTATGCTAAAGCCATTATTTGAATGCTGAAAAGAAGACTCTGATTAAGTATTACTCTCTCTCTCTCTTTTTTTTTTTTTCTCCTATTTTTTTTTGTTGTTTTTGTTTTGGGAGGGGGGAGATAATTTCTCGCTAAACTTCCTGAACTGAAGAATAAAATCTAAAGTCCCAAAGCCTAAATCTAATAAGAGAGCTACAGTGAGAACAATTCTCCAAACCTCAGCATATCTTTACTAAAGAGTGGATAATTATTTTTCATTACATCAAACACTGGCATTTAAAATAATTCTTTTTTATGCCAAGATTTTGTAAATTTCTAAATTTGTATTACTTCTTGCTTGGACTAAAAACAAACCAAAACCAAGCACTTCTTTATTCTTCATTCTTCTTCAATTATTTATTTTCTATAGCAGAGCACTTCATCATATTGCATATGACCATGATGAGCATCAGTCTGCTGCAGATAGGGAGCCTCAACCTGTATGGTCAAGGTAAAATAGTTCTGCAAGGTACAGGCTGAGTCTCAGCTGAACAGAGGACTGGCAGTAGTTGCATGCAGTTTGTACTACAACTCAAGTAATTGTTTTTACTTTCATGTTCAGAGACAGACCTATGTGCAGCTCAGGAGTAATTGTCACCACTTTCTTTAGAAATTCTTTCTGTAGTATGTGTGTTTTCTGTGCACCTCTTATAAAATCTCTGCATTTCAGATCTGGGTCTAAATAATAACTTACATCAGCAAATCAAATCACTGTGAAAAATATCTTTTAAGTATTTAAGTTCACTGTCTTTTAGATATCTTATGAGTAATTTTTTAATTTGTTTTTGTAGAATCCTTTGGTCATAATTCTAAGAGACGTCAAGAACAATCATGATTTGGGGATTTAATTAGAATCAATACCATTTATCTGGCATTCACTGTGTCCCATTATTACTGCAGTGTGTTAAGGTTCTGTTGTGAAATAGAAATACCAGCAGTTAGCTGCTTTGCATATCCTACCTTGTGTATGCATTTCATGGCATTCTTTTTATTTTATAGGACATGATATGACAGGTTCAATATGTAGGAAAATAGGAATAAAAAATTTAAAATATATGGACACAGCTTGAGTTATCTAGAGATAACTGTGGTTGTATTATCACCTACTCTTTGGATTGCTGTGAACCAAATCAAGCATTTTTGGCATCCATACTTGCTTTGGTGAGAGGCTTGGTCATCATCATCCTTTCCTTTTTAAACTTAGTTACATTGGAACCCAGAGATTAGTAACACTGGAATATTTCAGCCGAATACTGTAAGAGAACCAATACTGCTTTTTTTTTTCTGAATACGGTGGGCTCCTCTGCTAGGAGTGACTGTATATCCCTTCTTGATTTGATTTTCACCCTTCCCAGTTTATAAAAATTGGGCAATACCTCTTTGCATGATTCCATAGTGTTTTGAACAGGCTGTGTGTAGTCTGGTTGTGCCATCCCCTGGTCCAACACACAGACGTTAAGCTGTCTGAGACCCCCATGCTGGTGAGTCCAACCAATGTTTCACGGCCGCAACTAATCCTCTTATTCTCTCTGCCACTTTATTCTGCCCCTATGCTTTAGTGTGTCCATACAGCTTCTCTGAAGAGACTTGGACTTCAAGTGTGCAAGCATTCCACGCTAAGGAACAAGACACTAAGTAACAAGTTTATAACCTTGCACTACTTACAAAGGATGCTTAGCATTAAAATAATATTTCATGTCATTAAAGTGCTCTGTCAGGGTTTAGAACACTGTGATGTTTGTGAACCAAAGCAGTTTATCTAAAATTTCTTAGAGATGCAAGGATAATGTAATTGATGACAGTATTTCCATTTTAGTAATATGCAGAGGAGGTAAGGTGGTGTCCCTAGACATTTCTGTCAATTTAATGGTTAAGAGATTAATTTTAGTGCTATGTAAATCTGAAGATTATTTTAAAACATCAGCCTGCAATCTCCCAGGAAGGGATGTGGCAGATGAGAGATATACTATGAGTTAGCATTGGCAGAAAGGCTCAGCAAAGCACATAAGCCAAGATCTTCCCACACTGAAACCAAGAGAATAGTTGCAAAATCACGTCTGGTTCCTTGTCCTAGCTGTTCAGCAAATGAATCCACCTGCCAACAGAAGCATAGTCCATACAAACTTTGCATACTGCAATTCAGCATTTTATTGGGATTTATTTGGCAGTCTTAGTGGTCCAGAAGTTACAGTAAGTACCTCTGGCTGCAAATTGCTATTTCAGTTACAATTGCTTCCCCAAACCAACTGAATTTGTTACTTACCAAAGACCTATCTACTTGAAAACAAAGCAGTAAAGTTTGGTTCTGTCATTTGTCTTTGACTGCATGCAGTTGAAGTGCATAATATGTGTGCTAACCAGACCTGTTTTGTGTCACTGAACAAGAATTATTCAAGGCTGCAGCACCACTGTAACACAGCAGGATTCAGTATTAATCCCTCTATGAGATCATGATTCTATGTAATAAATTGATGTGCCGTGTGTGTAGGCTATGGGAAAATTGTGTGTGCAGTGAACTACATATGGTCTTAAAAGCTTTAACATTTGTACTGCTCTTCATATAACAGAATGTATATCTTGATAGCTGTGACTCTATGAGCTTCTGAAAAAAAAAAAAAAAAAAAAAAGTAATCTAAAGTTTATTCTTCTTGTTTTAAAATCACTGTTTTGTGAGTTACTGTTTACACAGGCCTCCATACAGAAAGGGGTCTTTCTCCATGCGTTCCTGGAAAGTGGAAAAGCAGATGCTATCTGTAAATCTTGCAGGGTAGAGAGATCAGTGAATGCATTTCCTGAATCTCCTTCTGAGGAAGCCACATCTTTTTTCTAGCAAATGCAAACAGTGCCAATAGCCTGGGACTTCTTGAGAAGGAAAAAAAAACAACAACTTTTTGAATGGCCTTGTTGTGTTTGGCTTCTATCAATAATTGTTAATTTTCCTTTCTGCCTCCTTTTGAGTAGGCTTTTATGATACAATTCTTGCAAAATGTAACTGAAGGCAAACAGTTTGCTTTTTCTACCCCTTCTTTTTTTTCCAAAGCCACAGAAGGCCTCAAACAAGAAGAAAAAACTTCAGAAGACTCATGCAGGCATGTTGTTAATAGACAGCAGGAGGATAAAACATCCTACTTGGAGTGCTACAAATTACCTTTTAAGAGCATGTCTGCACTGCCTTGTGATTCCACATCTTGCTTTCATAGTGTGACCTGCTGTGATGGTGTTTGTTAAAATGAGGTCCTTTTAGTTTTTCCTAAAAATTTTACTTGTTTGTCACCCTGTTAGAAACATGAGGTACAGTCTATAAGAAAAGCAATATACAATATACTATACATCTTCTATTTCAATGCCTCTAGTTTTAGGCTACCATTCATATAAATGTTTATAATCAAAATACCAGTTTTCTTGTTCTTGACAGGACCAAACAAAGACGTTTTGCCTTGTCTAAGTACTAACACTTGTCTAAATGCTAACAATAACATTTCCATTTAACAAATACTCTCTTATGCTTCTAGTTAGGTGTGGTGGGCTCCATCCTACTCTGACTCCCCATTGATGTGTTTGAAAGGGAAAACTAATGAGCTATTTTGGTGCGTGACCTTTGTGCAGTACCTGATTCAAAAGGAAAACAGATCCAAAATCTTATTTATGAGTTATTAGTGATCAGCAAAACAATAAAAGCCTTTGAAGTTCAGCTGAGTAAGGTTGAAAGGTCCTGCAATGCTTACTCAGTTTCTTGAGTCATTTTGAAATATTTGATGAAGCCTTTGCCATGGACACTGGTACCAGCTTTTATGCAAGATTGTTCCAATTTCTGCTTCCCATTTTATCTGAAATTTTACTGTAATGGAGAAATTATCTGGATTTAAAATAAAAAAAATAAATCATACAAATTTCCTTCAAGTCAGCTCTCACCTTATCTTACCTAGTCCTTTGTTAGGTAGTTCACATTAAGTAATTTTTGTTATGCTAGTAACACAGTACGCAGAAAAAAAAAAAAAAAAGTCACAAATGTAGCTGATTCACTGGGTTTCATTGACATAGCTTGGTTTTCTAAGTGCTGCAATGACAGTGAGAAAAGTACCAGTTCAGTTCCACTGTCAGGCGCTTAAGATACCATCCAAACTGTATTTAGTTTTATTCTCTCATTCTTTAAAATGTCAAAAATATTAGTCTAAGTCTGTGTCTTTGTATTACACAAGTTCTCATACATTGAGACTGCATCTGGTAGTATGTTTCTTACTTGCCTTCCAATACTACCACGTATAAGAGTAGCTGCTTCATCATTTCTGGGGTACCTTTTCCTCTCTGTCTGGAATTTTTTTACATCTCTTCAGCCATGTCAATAGCTCTGATTGGGCTGCCCACTGTCTGGAAATCCAGGCTAAAAGGCCACACTAAATATGTGCAGAACAATTCTGTATTTCAGGTGAGGAGAGTTCTGTATGGGTATGTTGGGTTTATCCATATGTATGCATATGGTAAGATGAGTGCACTGGACTCTTGTGAATAGACACAGCACATGTTGAGACGTTGCTCAGTCAGCTCACAGTGGAGACACGTGGTCATGCATTTCAGCCTGGCAAATACTAAGCAAAAACATGGAAAAAGCAGCATTTTGAATTTCAGATGTTGGCAGGAGTATGTGATTGGTACCATCTGGAACAATAAGAATAGAAGAAAAGAAAAAAAAATAGAGAAGTGAGAGGGGTTGTGAGGTAGAGAGCATTTGTCAACTTCACATTCTCTTAAGCCTTCTTCTTTGCCATTGCCACATGTGGAATTAATACCATTCAAATACAGTGGTCAACACTGGTTGTCCATCTCATAGGAGTCATATCTGAGTTTCCATAGGTAAACTTTATACTGACTAGCTATAATACTGCCATGTGGCAGGAGATGACTCTCCTTTTTAATAACCATTGTTTAAACATTAGTTGCTGAAATGGTCAATACCCAAATACCCTGCTGGGAGTCAGCAAAGTAGCGTTCACTTTCTAGCAAAGTTTTATGGCAGGAACTTGGAATGTTATTGTGAATCAGGACTGATCTGCAGGGGTCCTAAGCCTTCACAAATAAAGCAGATTATTACAGCACAGTCAAAACCTTGGTCAGTACTACCATGCCAGAAACATGGTTTTCTCAACAATTGCAGTCTCCCTACCTCCTGATAATCCTTGCAAAACAAAACCATATGACTCCTGGTATGGCTAATAGGAGTCTTTCTTTGGGCTAAAAGTCTGCAAAGAGCACTGAAACTGTATCCCGTGCTCCGTGCTGTACAAAACCATTAGTGGTCAAATTCTGCAAGTGCTCTATTTGCTGGGTAGTGCTTCGTCTGCAAACAGAATCATAGTCCGGTATGTGGAATGCATTCCATGTAGGAACAAGACAGCACTTTCCCCTGTCCTTGGATTTAAAGCTTAGTTACATGGGCCATTTAGGCTGCAGTCCTGCATATGCTCAGGTGAACAGGTAATTTAAAGGATGTGGGAACCTCCTGCAAGGTGTGCTTTGGCCAGGCCTTCTGCAAATGTTGTGAGCAAGGGTGGCAGGACTGTGGCCATACCTCATCAGAGCGTTGTAGGTGGGAGTAACACACCCAGTATCTAGTGCAGCATTTCAGGTATATAAGGACTTATTTTTCCATACATTCTACACACATTCCTACATGTGTTATGAATCAGGTCTGTGATCACTGTTTTGAATAATTTGTTTGCTGCAGTTTCATGGGGTCACTCTCCTGGGTTTGCAATGTAAATAATATTGTACATCTGCTATTTTATGATACAAATGCCATGTGAATTGCTTATTTTTAAAATGTTATAGCTCTGTTATAGTTCATTTACAATACCACCTTACAGTATTGGTTTAATATACAATGTATCTGTATGGCATGAATTAAATTGCTTATATTTTACAAAGTCAAATATTTTATTTTTGTTTTCTAAAATGACTACATTTCATCCTATGCAGTTTCATAAATGTTTCTTAAGTGGCTCATTATATCTGGAAATATTGCTTCCTTGAGTAGTGCAGACATCAGAACCAGTATTCCTGATCAAAAGCATCAGATATATAATCTTGCCAGCTCAGATTAAAATTATATGTACAAATATGTAAGCATTTATAGTAAATCAGAACGTCTACTATAACTTCCTTGCTTTTCATGTAGTGATGCATTTCAATCATTTTGTATACTTTTTATTTGTAATTAATTATGAGTCATACACAGTGTAAATAACATGCTTCATTATGCAATATTTCTAGGTATTCAAGATGACAAAAAAGGTGAATTTGTATATGAAATGAAACTGATGGTAGATTGGAATGACATAAAATAAAGTGGTGATGACTATGTTCTATTTATACTCTTCATTTCCAAATTGTCTGTTAAAGAAAGAACATTCCATTTGCCCTTTAATGTCCAACCGGTTATTTACAATATATTTACATCAATAAATCATGCAAAATCTATTGAAAATCATGATGAATCATTGAAATGTTCTCTTTTTGTTGGCAGCTTACCTATGGTGAGCAGAATTAAAATGTACTAAAACCCAGTTCAATGGAAACAGTCCAGAAAGTTAGTCAAGGTGTTTGTGGAAAAGAACCTCTTTTCACTCCTAGCTCTTAAACCTCCCCTTAACCACGAATCGAAATGTAGTGTTAAACAATGAACTAGTAAAATGTACTGTAACAAAACGCCAGAGGCTTAAACACGCAGGGTGTATCTCCCTTGATATGCAAGCACTGGTTTTCATGGACATGAAAAACCAATGAGGAGACCTTCCAGTATCTGAAGAGGGCCTAAAACAAAGCTGGGGAGAGCCTTTTTACAAGGGCATGTAACTATTGGACAAAGGGTATGTTAGGATGTTACTAAAGCCTTTGTTCTTGACTTAACTTTTGGAATTTTGAGGCATAGCTGCTAAAGAAATTGAACAGATTCTTGGAAAGAGATCCTCCTACAAAACATGGTAAGGCACATGGAGGACAAGGAGGTGATCCAGGACAGCCAGCATGGCTTTACCAGGGCAAGTCCTGTCTGACCAACCTAGTGGCTTTCTACAACAAAGTGACTGCATCAGTCAAACAGGGAAACGCAGTGGATGTCATCTATCTGGACTTCTGCAAGGCCTTTGACACAGTCCCCCACAACATCCTCCTCTCTAAATTGGAGAGATATGGGTTTGATGATGGACTGTTCAGTGGATAAGGAATTGACCGGATGGTTGTGTCAAGAGGTTAGTGGTCAATGGCTCAATATTCAGATGGAAAACAGTGACGAGTGGTGTCCCTCAGGGGTCGGTGCTGGGCCCAGTGTTGTTTAATATCTTCATTAACAATACTGACAGGGGCATTGAGAGCACCCTCAGCAAGTTTGCTGATGACACCAAGCTGGGTGGTGCAGTTGATATGCCAGAGGGATGGGATGCCACCCAGAGGGACCTGGACAAGCTAGTGAAGAGGGCCCAGGTGAACCTCATGAGGTTCAACAAGGCCAAGTGCAGGGTCCTGCACCTGGGCCCAGGTAACCCAAGATATGAATACAGGCTGGGGGAGGTCACACTTGAGAGCAGCCCTGTGGAAAACGACCTGGGGGTACTAGTGGATCAAAAGCTGGACATGAGCCCCCAATGTGTAATTGCAGCCCAGAAGGCCAACTCCATCCTGGGCTGTATCAAAAGAAGTGTGGCCAGCAGATCGAGAGAGGTGTTTCTGTCCCTCTATTCTTGCCCTGGTGAGACCTCACCTAGAATATTGCATCCAGCTCTGGTGCCCTCAGCATAAGAAAGATGTGGACCTGTTGGAACATGTCCAGAGAAGGGCCAGGAAAATGATCTAAGGACTGGAGCACCTCTCTTATGAGGACAGGCTGAGGGAGTTGGGGCTGTTCAGTCTGAAAAACAGAAGACTCCAGAGAAACCTCATACTGGCCTTCCAGTACCTGAAAGGGCTACAGGAAAGCTGGGAAAGGACTTTCTACAGGGGCTTGCAGTGAGAGGACAAGAGGTAGTGGTTTTAAGCTGAAAGAAGAGAGATGTAGGCTAGACATCAGGGATAAATTCTTCAGTGTAAGGGGGGTGAGACACTGGAACAGGCTGCCCAGAGATGTGGGGGCTCCATCCCTGGAGGTGTTCAAGGCCAGGTTGGATGGGGCTCTGAGCAGCCTGCTCTGGTGGGAGGTGTCCCTGCTCATGCAGGGGAGTTGGAACTCGATGATCTTCAAGGTCCCTTCCAACTCCAAACATTCTTTGATTCTTTGAAAGAAAATACTGGTTTTGGGTGATACTATAATGTCTAATATCTTTCAGCGATTGTTCAGTTCTTGGTTCTGTAGAACAACAGAGCAGAATCAGGTTTCAGTCCTGCAGAACAAAATGAGAAAACAGGTGAAGTTACAGTGAAATAATGACACTAGCTCACTGATACCAATGCAAGAATAAAGGAAGCCAGTACAATGTAATGTCATCAGCCTTACAAGTACTGCTCATGTTGCCCATTTTTTCATCCTTCTGCATATTTTCTGTATCTCCAACTGAGAACATGACTCATTTTGCTCTGCTATTTTTTACAGAAGACCATTAACTAAAATTGCTTGCAATATTTTTCTTTGGAATGTGTTACTGAGAGAAAATGGAATTTCATTTAATTCAAAATGTTGGCAAAGGAATTTACTTCTGACATTTCAGTACCAAATGTGCTTGGCTTTTGTGTGGCTAAAGCTAAAGCTGAAGAAGGTCTAACTGATCCTAAAACTTCAG
>NW_009953505.1:2623012-2639105 GCF_000747805.2 Chaetura pelagica | reverse complement strand
TTTCCAAGAAAGAGACTGATAATTTGCTTATTCCTGTCTTTACATTTATTCCAGTAAATTATTTCAGTGTGTATAAATGGGAATTGGAATAACTCTCCTATTTGCAAGTCACAACAGATCTGGGAATACTGTCAATCAGGAAATTATGAGGAAATTATGAATTTTACCTGGGTTTAGTTACTCTTCTACCATCATAACACTGCATTTTGAGATCTCACTTTGTGCTGTAAGGCTCATTTATGCCACCGTATGAAAATAAGGCATACATTCAGCTTAATGCCCATATGCTGTTGAGATAATTCCAGCACAGAAAGCTACAAGAGGAGTAGAAAAAGGTACAAACAAGGACAACTTTCTTCCTGGAAAGTCTGCTAAGGCACATGGAAAATAAAGAGGTGAGTGGTGACAGCCAGCATGGCTTCACTAGGGGCAAGTCATGCCTGATCAATCTGGTGGCCTTCTGCAACAAGGCTACAGAGATGGTGGATGGTGACAGAGTAACTGATGTCACCTGCCTGGATTTGTGCACGGCGTTTGACACTGTCCCACATGACATCCTGCTCTCCAAACTGACAAGGCATGGATTTGACAGATGGACCACTTGGTGGATAAGAAATTGGCTGGATGGCCACACTTAGAGAGTTGTGGTCAATGGTTCAATGTCCAAATGGAGGCAGGTGACGAGTGGTGTCCCTCAGGGGTCAGTATTGGAACAAGTGCTGTTTAACATCTTTGTTGGAGACATGGACAGTGGGATTGAGTGTATCCTCAGCAAATTTGCTGATGATACCAAGCTGTGTGGTGTGGTTGACACCCTAGAGGGAAGGGTCCTGGTCTAGTGGTAAGGTTCCCTGATCATAGCAGAGGGTTGGAACTTGATGATCTTTAAGGTCCCTTCCAACCTTAATGATTCTATGATCATGAAAGCTGTTATGTATCTGCCAGAAATTAAATAGGCAAGAATTGCCCAGGTTTGAAAAGGCATAACTTTGATAAAGATCTCTGAATAATACAGCAAAACAGGATAGAAAATTACTATTCTGTTTCTTACAATGCCAGAAATAAAGGATATTTAACGAGGTTACAGGCAGCACATTAAAAACAAGGAGTATAAGAGAAACTATTTTTTCATTGAGTGTGTAATCAAATTGTGGCTCTTGGTGCCAGCAGAACATTTCAGAGACTAAAATAGAAGCAATTAGAAAAGCTGATGGAAGGTAGATTCATCTGCTGATTTTAAGCATGTTGAACTGCATGCCATTGTTAGCTCAGGAAGCCACCAATCCTTTGTTGCAGGAGTCTGGGAGAGTGTACCAGCCAGAGGTCTCATGATACTTTGTACGTGCTCCCTTATGTATCATTTGGGTATTGTTGGATATGTATCATGGATATTGTTGCAGACAAGCTGTTGGGTAGGTGGACCCTTCAAGAAGAAGTCTGGGTTTATGTTCTTATATGGAAGACACTGGAAGAAGAGAATCCAGAATGATCTACAGACCAAGGGAAAAATGGGAGAAAAAGAATTTGAAAGTCATACCAGCACCAGCAGGAGATGGTGTAATGCACTGGAAACCTACTGTTATGAGATGGACTGGACATATAAGAGTTGGTTTGGGGGAAAAGAGGTGGGCTGTCTTCAGGAAGCAAGTATAGAAGGTAAGGATTTGACTGGAGCAGAAAAGGCCATTTAGTGGTTCTTCACTGGGCAACAACAACAACAACAAAAAAGGTAGATTTCTGCTGAAATTTCTCAGCACAAAGAATTTTCATGTGATCTGTCACAGGATGTTCCCCATTCCTCAGAAAAAAAAAAACAAAAACAAAAACAAAAAGAAGACTACGTGGACTAAGAAAATAAATAAAGACCCAATGATGAGCCAAGATTAGTGTTACAAGAAAGACTTGAGGGTCTTTAATCTTCTTGGTGTTTATCCACACAATCAGTTGTGTGTTGACTCTACCTGAGTACCTGGAACAGAGACATTGCAGGATTAAGTCTGAGACATTCTTAACTCCAGCTTTAAGCAAAAAAGATTGTTTAGATTTTCTTACATTTAATATTCTTTCCTGATCTCTGTACAGAGGCAGAAATAAATTGGATAATAGTACTGACTAAAGGCACTATTCTTGTGGGTCTGCACAGACAAATTATTTTCTCCACTCTGAGTATATCACATACTTTAACTCTGTTTTATTAGTCTCCTAAGATGTTGGCATTTGTGGAAGATGTGCGGGCTAACTGGAACAGAGACTGAGGTTGAGGACCACTTTGATTTAATATTTTTATTAAAGACCTTAGTGCAGAGAAGAAATTATATCTGTTGACAAAACAGAACTAGGAGCTGTTATCAACACAGCAAGAGTCAAATAAAATAAGGGAAGAATGGAGTGGCATTCAGACTGCATAAAATAGAAGTAGGATGAAAAGATAAGTAATGTGTGCCAGGAGTAATGGCTGGTATTCTTGTAATAACTGGAAGCTCATAATTTAGAAATGACAGAAGAAGAAAAAGATACAGAAGGGCACTGACTGCGAAGTGTACGATTATAGCCACTAATGTCATGTGAGAAAATCAAATGTCAAAAATCTCAAAGAGAGAGGTTTCTGAGAAGATACAGGGAAGTATCAATGTCATTGTGTGAGTACCTGGGATTGTATCTGGAATACTGTGTTCAGGAAATCATTGTGTTGCTGTGACTGACAACAAAGTAAAGCCTAAGGAAAATGTAATTATTTAATTAACCCATTTATTTTCTAGTGGATCATTCATCTTTTAAAGAGCATATATAAACAACATTGTAAGTGTGCCTGATGCAATATTATGTCTTTGAGCAGAGAATACAGCACCATCAAAAGTGTTCAAAGTGATCACATTGCTTGCTGCTCTGTTAGGCTAAGGAGGCAGAAAGTGCTGCAGCTTAAGGATATGGCCAGGAGATAGACTGAGTTGCCATCTACTGTATCTCTCAACAGATCCAGGTTGGGATCCTCTCTACCTTTTCCTGGTTTATTTGGTGCTAGAATCAACAGGTGCAGGATGTTCAGCCATCACCTGTTTTCCTGAATCTTCTTAAAACTATGAGAAATAAAGTTAAATATCAATTTATGTGTAAGGGATCTTGGCTCAGCTTCCTAAACACAAACCATCTTTGAGATGCCCTAGTTCACTTTGCTTGGCTTTTAGGTGTTGTGTGACCAAAGGATACCATAGATCCTGGGCGATATTTTCCAATGCCACATCCATTTCTTAGATGCCATGAAATGACACTATTCAGACAACTGAATTATTTACAACATGCTAGAGTTATAACTGATTTTCCAGACAAAAACATCACACAGTTTGAAGGGAAAACTAGCTAACCAGACTAATATCAGAGGCCTTTTTTAAATCAGTGTACAAAGTGAATTTTACCTGACTACATTCACAAATAAAAAAAGCTTTATTAAATTTTAACAATATACCTAATACTGTAATATAATTATTTGAGTACTTTTACTAGCAAGTTAAACAGAAGTGTAATTTGATTTATTTCATTTGACCCTGAAAATTTCTCTTTGAGTCCATGGAAACATACATAATACTATATAAGTTGAATTTTTCCTCCCAGCTCAGTTATTTCTGCTAAGAGTAGTCCCTTGCTCTGGCTGTTATTTCTTGCACAACCTGCTTTATTGTAATATCAGAACATCAATATAATCCTACAGTGCACAGATCCAGATATACTGCTTGTCCTATGGTGGCGGTCAAAGAACAAATACTGCCTGTATTTCAGTTGTCTGTCGGGAGCTGTCAGAGTTTATTACCTTGCACATGAACACAGTGGTGTTCAGAAACCCTTGCAGCCGTATGGGAAGCTGAGTACAATGCTTTTCAGCCAAAACCACTCTTGATTATATTATTGGCAATCTTCAGTTCCCTGTCACAAAGTACTTTGGTTGGCAGCAGGTGGCTGGTCAGCTCTGAGCTTCATGACCTTGAGGTGGTCCCTCCACAGTGACAGCAGCCTGGCCATGCTTCAGGTAAGAAGTAGAGCTGTTGCCACACACCTAGAGACCTTACAGGGCAGGTCATACAGGTTGTTACTAATATTGTTTACGTGTTCGAATACATCTATAAATACCTCTTCTCAGTTTTAGAAAGTAATATTATATCTCTCTTTCTTTCTTTTAATTTCCTTTCCTTTCAGGTATTGCCTTGGGAAATACTAAACTGGATAATGAGCTATGGCAAATTGTTTAGCTTCATTTCTCACATGTTTCTTGAGTGTCAGATGCATTTACAGTTTTTGAGCCATACTCCAATTCTTTTGGATCTAAAGACACCAGAGTCTTAGAGAAGTTGTTTTGATTTTCCATTTACATTACTAAGCACTTTACTAACAGAATACCAAGACATCTTGGGCTAGATATCCCAGACTTTAACAGATTCTTCCGTCAAATGGACCCAGAGCTTCTCCAGCTCTCTCACTAACACATAGAAACATTAAAAAATGCTCAATGTTTTGGGAAGATGTTCTGAAACTGCACACTGCTTCTTCTCTAACAACAGAAATGTCACCATCTAAGGTGAGAAAGCCCAGTTTGGAGTCAGAGACACGCCTTCCTGTCTTACTAATGCCTTTATGCATTGCAGGCTGATCCCTGCTTCTGTACTCCAAGTTACCTCCTCTATTACAAACATGAGGTCAGCTGGCAGTATTTGTACATGGATGTTTCAAAGGAACTTCATGTGTTGCAGCTGGCTATTATGATGAACAAGAGATTCCCCGTTAAGACCTTTGACTATGTATTCAAAACAGCAACTCTCATATTTTGGATGACACAGGGACATGTATTTTTACAGGGTATATCAAGCCTTTGGTTTTGCAAGCATATTTTCAAACTGAGTTGTATTTTGCTTTTATTCTGTATTATTTCAACATCTTTATTTCCAGATGGCATATTCTTACAAGTGGTAAATAGGCAATAAGTTGTCCCTGGAAGAGTTTCAAGTCTTCATTTATAAAACCTTTAGTATAGTGAAGCCCCAGGCATACTAAGTATCTCAGTTTCAAAGACTTTAGATAGCATTGAGATGGCTGAAGTCTTTGAGAAGTCTACACAGGAAATCCTGGCTATGCCATGCAAACATGCAAATGTGCCAGATTTGAATTTGTGTGCATCTATATGTTGTATTAAATACATAGCTTGCTTTACTGCTGATGAGGTCTGTGTACAAAGCAGTGCACAGCTGAGTAATTATGTCTTCCGAGAATGATGCCTGCAATGAGACTTAAGCTAAAATCTAGAACAGAGCTCAAACTGAAATGAATACAAATCCATCTGAAATGGCAGTCTGGACATACTGGAAAATGTTAGAAGGAGATGGAATATAAATTAGGTGAGGTAAGACTTCCTAAGGGCAAAAGAAGAGGGATACTGCTGTTACCTGTAGAAAACTGTTCAGAAATTGTTATCAGGAGATAATAGAGCTGAGCTTCTGTTTAAATCATGAAGCAATAGTATTGTGACCCATTTTATAAATCTGCTGCTGAAAACTCATCAGTAGCAGTAATAATAATACTGAATTCCAGGATAAGCAGGGGTTTAAAATTAGCTGGAGCATTAGAGACTGTAGCTTATAAGGAGAAAATCATTATCGCTTGGTGTCTGTGCTGGCATTCCAGTGTGGAAGACAATTTTTTTCTGCCAGCAAAGAGAAGATAGGTAGAAAAAGGAAGAAGTGTTTTTGTTTTTGTTTTTTTTCTTTTTATTGGAAAGAAGCAAAATTCTTTTCTGTCTCAGAAAAGGGTATGATTTTCTCAGACACACTGGAAAATGAAGACCAAATCAACCTCCCCATTTCCTCTTGTCCTACCACTGGTCACTAAAGAGAAGAGGCCAACACCCACCTCACTACAACCTCTTCACAGGTAGTTGTAGAGAGCAATGAGGTCTCCCTTCATCCTCCTCTTCTCCAGGCTGAACAGCCCTAGCTCCCTCAGCCTCTTCTCATAAGACATGTTCTCCAGACCCCTTATCAGCCCAGTTGCCCTTCTCTTCACCCTCTCCAGCACCTCAGTGTCCTTCCTATACTGTGGTGCCCAAACTGCACACATTACTTGAGGTGCAACCTCACCAATATCCTCATCCACCAGGACATCTCAAATTCCTTGCAGAACAAAGCTGGCAAGATAAAATATGTGTTGAATCTTAAAAATGACCAGCTAATTGCCAATAGAGCCTTCATTAATGGCCTCACATGGTGGTCACCTCCTGGCAGGTGGCATCACCCCACATTGCTCTGCACTTATCTGGCTGGGGCAGGTTGTTTTGTGCAGCACTGGGAGCCAGGAGGCAGTCAGGAGCAGAAGAAGGTGAAAGAGCAATCACTGTCCAAATAGATAAATCCCCTATGGACTGTGAAAGTCAACAGTGTGGTGTAACTTCACCAGGAGAGGGGGCAGGAGCCTGCAGCCATCCTCATGTGTCCCTGTAGCAGCTGAGGGTTGCTCTTATTTGTTGTTTTTTTTCCATGTGGGGAGTTACAGCTAGATTTTGGGTTTTATTAGTTATTTATCTGGTTTAGGGCTCTTTACAGTGTTGGTTTTTGGTTTTGTTTTTTGGGTTTTTTTGGTGTTGTGGGTTTTTGTTTGGTTTGTTTGTTTGTTTGTTTGTTTGTTCTTCCCAAGGTGTAGAGCAGCCCCAAAAGAGAGAATTTATGATACTTAAACCAGGCGAGTAGTAACAAATCAATCCACTTCACAAATAGGTTTTACAGTTCTCTTAAGAGAAGTTTATTGCCACTGCTGCTTCTGTCTCCTATGCATTTCTAAATGCTACATGAAGGATGCTGAAACTGATTAGTGCTTCATCTCACCTTTCCATTTTGATGCCTCTGCCTGGGTGCCTCTGGCACAAGAGTTCAACATGAACCTTCAGGCTGAACCCAGCGAAGCTGTTCATACGTGTGTGCCCAGAAAGCCTAGCAGAGACCCGAATTCCACGGGCCCCAGAGACCTGTTGAGGGTTTGGAAGAACCCCAGGACATTGCAACACATATCAACCAGACAGGGGAGCAATGCTGGGGGAGCTGAGGCAACATGATGACTCTCCTGCTCCCAGCAGTGCTGCTCCTCCCGGGTACACAGCAGTCATTTGAATCAACACTGAGCTAAAGCCAAACCTTTTTTTTTTTTTTTTTTTCCTGAAAGACACTTCTCACTCCACTGTCCCTCCTCTCTAATAAATGGTTAGAACTACTGCATTTGTTTGATTAAAGAGGATTCAAGGAGCTACTACTCACAGGTCACTGCAAAATACAGTGGAGGATTTCACTACTCTTCAGGCATGAATTGTGCAAGGCATTAAAACCTCTGTTGTTAATGAGTGCAGGCAGCTCAGCTCACTGCCCATCTCACTGCCCAGGGAGAAATCTACCTGTAGCAGTACTAATTTTCTTCCCTTATGTAAACAATTAATGCCATGAAAATGCATTCCTTCGTTACGTCATGTGCCAGAATTTCCAATGTCAGTCCACATAGTTAGGATGTTAATTCCTTAATTCGATTAAGTAATTTGTGAAAAATGTGGGATCTTGCTCAGAAATTAATAAATGAGTGAGATGACTCAGTGATTGCAATTTAGGGATGCTTATCAAGTCCTCCCCCAGTGCACCACCTCAGTAGAGGGTGTGGTGCAAGGGGAGAAATGGACCTAAAAGAAAATGGCCCTAAAAGGAGGTGTTGTGGAATATGCTCTGGGAAGAGTATCTGGGCTCTTTGTGATTCCTTACCACCCTTGCCTGTTTCCTGCTGGCTCCTTGCCAGGAGGCAGAGCAGCAGCCGGGCTGTGGGGGTGGCTGCAGCAGCAGGTGATGTGGACAGCCCAGAGACAGCACATGCTTTGACACCTTCATAGATCTTTGCCCCAGGAGAATCCATATCACTTAGTCTCATCTTCATAACACTGTACAAAAATCCTTATTGAATAATTTTTCATCAAGACCATATTTGTATTCCCAGTAGAAAATATCTTATAGAAAGAAATCCCGGCTTGGTTTAAAGCTATTGGTATGCAGCTCTGCAAGTTCAATTTCATTTTGCTAGAAAGCACCCTGATAAACACACTGACCCAAGCCCCGTAGTCCAGAAAGATAATTTCTGCATTATCTTAACTGGGTCTTGGGAAAGAAGTAAAAAATGCAGCTAATCTGTGGTCTCAACACAGGGAACCACATTCAGATCTGTCAGGTGTTAAACCAGAACATTTAAATTGTCCTTCCCTGCAGGACCTGAATAAACCCTGGCACAGCCTGAAGCCCTGATAGGGAAATGATGCTTCAGGCTCATTACTGCAAAAAAGTAAAATAATAAAAAATGGAATATTAAAACCATAGACCAGGCACTGTTACATTAGCAAGTTTAATAACTTTTTTTTTCCTGAGATACCACTTTGTTTTAATTCATAAAGTGACCATGATTGCATCAGCAGTGTGGGTGACTGCTGTGTTGGTGAGATATGGCTATTGCAGTGCATGCTGTCACCATGGGCTCACATATAATAAACATAATTACCTCCATGGTACCAGACAGTGCTTCTCCTCACATAAACTATTTTGCAATAGTGTGACCTATCCTCAAATGGGATGCTGTGCTGCTATTGCAAGTCATGATCCTATTTTAGCATGGTATTAGCTGCACTGTATCAAAGCTGTGAAACTGTTGAATGCAGCTCCTAGAAGATTTCAGCCATTTATTGAATTCCAAAGAAGGAAAGATTAATCTCATA
The DNA here is from genome assembly GCF_000747805.2 of Chaetura pelagica. Lineage (NCBI taxonomy): Eukaryota > Metazoa > Chordata > Aves > Apodiformes > Apodidae > Chaetura > Chaetura pelagica. The sequence goes on along the minus strand of NW_009953505.1, from coordinate 2,630,335 downwards.
ACAGAGTTTCAAGAGGGTTCTTGGGGTTTTGTCTTGGTAATGTGTAATTTTTTTCCCTATACTGTGTTGCAGAGGCTTGCTTATAGAATCTGATTTACACTTCTACGTATACACATGTATCTTATTTACACTTCCACCCCCACTCCTGGGACAGTCTAGACAGCTTTACAGGATTGATAGACAGCAGAGTGTCTCAAAGGCTGCACTTCCCTGTCCAAAGCTGCTCAGATGTTTAACACCCTTTGGCAACAGCCCTGATTCTGGGGGAGTAAACTCAGTTATTTGAGATTGCAAAAGTCCTTGGAGAAACAGCACTGCATCAAACAAACACTGATGGAAGCTAAAGAGAATGGTCTTGCACACAATGCATAACATCAGCATGTCAGGTTAGCTGATCTCTGGGAGCACAGCTGCTTTTTGGAGCAGCCTTTCCTCCCTGCTTCCTGGGATTATTTCCTTGCTTCCTAGCCCTCCTCCCCTAGTACCAACAGCAACATTTGTTTCCAGAGATGTATTTCCACATACAACCCTACATGCAGTCTGGGATGAAGTCCATTTCTCACAATATAATGCCTTATTTCTGACAAAGGTAATAGCACATGTCTGACCCTTTATGTAAAATTAAATCCTTGAAGAGACTGCAGGGCTGCCTTGTTCATTCTCTGTGAATGAGTGATCCATCTCCTTCCCATCTCCAGTCTGACTTGTCTTGCATGTCTGCATGTTGACCACCTTCCTGAAGAACTGCTACCAGACATCTTGGTAGGATCTAATCAGGAAGGTTTCCATGTAACCTGCTCTGTGCCTGACTTGGCACCAATTCTGTGCAGTATGCAGGCTTGACTAGGAAAAATAAGCATCACACTTACCCTTGAAGGCCTTCTAAGAAGATACATTTGCTTCAAACTGCCTGGTATTCATCACAGGATACACACTCACAGTTTGTGCCTCTCTAGTCAATTAAATTCTTTTTACTCTTCCTCTCATATCTCATGGGGCTTTATACACTTGACTTTTGCTTTGTGAGTCTTTAAACATTTAATAATTTTTATTAAGTGTACAAGACTTCTCAGCAGGCTGCAAAAAGAAAACCTCTGCTGCATAAACAGCCAAGCCTGTTCAGTTCAGCCTGTGAAATGGCTGGCTGCATGTTTTGTTGAGTGGTCTGTCTGTATTGTTCAAATTGATAAGCAAAATCCTAGTTCTTCAGAAATTATGCAGGTGTGAAATTATGCATGAGCTACAGAACAAAAGAAACAAAACAAATAAGAGTGGAGGGGGAGTAAGTACTGGTTTACTATGCAAGGAAATACAAGACATTTTAAATTGTTGTGAAAAATAATATATTTATTTTACTTTCCTTTGCATGGGCATAAGCAAATAAATATTCCCTGACCAGTATTTATGGGCTCATGGTGGCATCACGTCTTTTCTGCATTTCATCATGACAAGAAAATTAAAAAATAAGCCTGAATAGAACCTGAGACATCAAAGCATCCTGAGAGAGACCAAAGCCCATTGTAATACTGAAATGTGAAAATTGTGCTTTAACTATAGTAATTTAGTTGACAAAAGACTCAGATATTGTTCTCAGTCCTTCCTTTGAAGTTCTGTTTACCAAAAATATCTACTATGGCAAGAGTTATGGGATTTAACTTGCAAGACTGATAGGAATGAAATTAACTCTGTAGTTATTACTGTGATAGCAGGGATGTGGCCACGTGCTTTCCCAGCACACTTAGTCACAGATTCCCTGGGGTGGGTCCAGGAGCTCCCCAGTCCCTGCATCAATGAGGCATGGGACTGGCTTGATTCAGTGGGCTGATGTGTGAGAAAGTGCTCAACTATGAAGCATTTGACCAATTTTGACAGTTGCTCTCCAGGGGCTGGATTTTGAACAGCACTGCAGATTCCCCCTGGGCAGCTGCTGCTGCACACAGGGCAACTGATTGACATGGCTGCTTTGTCCCTGTGGGCTGAGTAACATCCTGGATGGCCACTCTGAAATGGCCATATAGGAAAGTCCTTTATACATACTTCAGATAGGAAAAGCCTTCACATAATTGAAGAACATCAGTAGCAGTGGATCTTGCTTGTGTAGGTGTGATCATACAGGACCATAGCCTAGGTGGATATAAAAATTTCCCATGACTACAGATTGGGGTGTCTCATCTGATCCATCTGAAAATGCTGCTGCAGTGACTCCTGCAGACAACCATCACCAACCAGCCAGCAACTGATCATCCTGTCTGAGGGATTCAATTTCCCTCATGAGAATCATCCTATGTAGACAGCTCAGTAAATCAATTTATCTAAAAAACATTCTCTGTTAGTGTCTGCACAGCTATGGCAGAACCTGTATCTTCATATGTAGGAAACTAATAAAGTCTTTATGGTGGAGCCCTAAAAATAAATGGCATCTTTCAGTGATGCAATAATCATCTTAAAATAATTCATTTTAAAAGGCTTAGTAAACAATAATGAATGCTGTCCTTCCTCACAGGTTATCAAACAATCCTGTACAATTTTACAGCACAGACATTGTCTAACTATTAATGATGTGTTCTCTATAATTTCTTCTCACGTTAAATTTCACATTATCTTCCCAAAGAGTTGGGGTGAAATTCATATGCTACCATTCTTTCAGCTCTCAGAAAAGTGCTCCTACTTTGAAATTTATCACCCATCTAGCTGCAAAAATCAACAGTGAAAATTTTCCTGTATGATACGTTTGCATTCTTTTAATTTACAATCTTAATAGATGTGAAGAAGCTTTACAGGCTTTTCTGATGAAAAAGGGCTCACAATGGCCCATAGTGCTGTGCTGCCATTTCCTCTACTGAACACTACTACACATCTCCTTGTTAGTCCAGTTTATCCACAGATGCTGCAGAGAGTATTTGAGGAACTTCAATACACTTTAACATCTTCAGCAAATTAGGCATTCAAAGCTTTTTAAGCTTTATCTCTGAAGTGATGACTTTGCTCTCTCTTCTTGCCATTTCTCCCGCAGCTCCCTGTGGTTTGCTGAGAAATAAAAGGTCAGTTATCTTTTACTTACTGGGTCACCATTGCATTTCAGCTCCCTCAAAGGCCTCAGTCCAAAGCCAGCTGCTGTAATACCATGTTAAAACAAAATATTGTTATTTATCCAAATAGCATACACAGCTTTCCCCTAGCTCCTTTCCTGACATAATCCAATGAGCTCAAACACTGTGGGTGAACAGAGTGTCCTGTCAGTGCAATTTTTAATTACATGGGTCATGTCTGGAGCCTGGAGGAAAAGTGTTCCAGAAATGTAGAGCTTTCCTAAGGTGACTGGGCACCAGATATATGGCTGTTCTCAAATAGCCCAAGGCAGATCTGTGAGCAAGTCTGAATCACTGGTGCTGATCTTTGGCACCATAATAATCTAAAAGCCTAACGTAGTGGGTACTTTGTTGTGTTGTGGGCTGTTTTTTTTTTGTTGTTGTTGTTGTTGTTTTCTTATTCTGACATATTTCTGTGAGTAAAGGGTTTTTTTTCAGATGAGAGAAAATTTGTGCTGGTGGGATTTGGGGCCTGGGGTTTTGGCTTGCCCTTCTCACGGATGCACACAGGCTGCCTGGCCATCGTTCCCTGCCAGGCCTGCCCTGCCCAGTGGTTTTGCTATTGCACTGCTCCTGAGGACAGACTCCAGTGCTTGATGTACTGCCCAGAGAGAGAAGTGGGAGGTATGACAGGAGCCCCGTGGTGCCCTTCGCCTGCCCGTTTTCACTGTTTGGGTGACACACCAAATCCACAACTCTTTACCACAATGCATCCAAGGTGCATGATGCATCTTTCCTTGCCCATGCTCTCATTTTACAATGTTTGTTAAGAATAAATTCTACATACAAGTAGCAGATAGAGCCCTTTCAGCCCATGCAACCCTCAGCTGAAGGTATAGTTATACCCTGATGTGACAGTCTGTATGTTTGTCCTCATTTGAGATTAAAATATGCACCACAAGTTCCTGAGAGCTGAAACAACAGAAAGGGATATATAAGTTTTCCTGTCTCTGGTTTGTGGTTTGGCACTCCTTCCTGCTGTAAAATCTATGTGGATTTTAAAATATTGGGATACTAAGGATGTTTGGTATCTAGCATACTCCTCAGCTTGACAGAGATACACTCTGTTGTTGAGAGATAAAATAAAGATGTCTCAGGGGCCAGCAGAGCAGGACCATGCCAGAACTAGGTGGAAATGCAAAAGGAAAGTATGTTTTGGTTTGTTTTTTTTTATGGGTGACAGTGTCAAAGGCCTTAGTGAAGCCCATCCAGGTAGACAATATCAATTGCTCTCCCCTCATCTACCATGCCAGACATTTAATAATAAAAGTTTACCACACTGGTCAAGAATGAATTCCCCATGGTGAAGCCATGATGATTCCTGGCAGCAAAGACAGCCTGGGCTGTGTGAAGATGGGCAGAAGCAGAGATTGAGGTGAGCAGTTATCCCCCTCTACTCAGTACTTGCTAGATGACATCTGGATTGCTGAATCCAGTGTTGTGTCCACAATACAAGACACACTGAAAACCTGGAAGGAGTTCAAGTGAGGCCACCAAGACCTCAGTGGGGACTGAAGCACTTACTTCTAGGGTGGCTGGGTTTGTTCAGTCTGGAGCAGAGATGGCTTTGAGGGGACTTAACAGCAGCCTCCCATGTGTATGAGGATGCCATTGAGGAGATGGAGTGAGGCTCTTCACAATGGTGCAAGGTGGGAAGCTGGCAGATATGAGGTATAAAGTGAAACAGGTGGGTCAGACTGGATCTAGGGAGACATTGCTGCCCCATTAGAGTTGCCCAGAGAGGCTGTGCAGTCTGGATGAAGCCCTGAGCAGCCTGGTCTGACCTCAGAGCTGACCTGCTGCGAGCAAGAGGTTGGATAAGGGACTCCTGAATCATCTGTGATCCTGCAGTCGTCTAATTGTGGCTAACCACTATCTATCTCCAAGGAATGCTTTTCTCATTCCTTCAATTACCAGCCTTTTCTTCTTATATCCCCTTTACCATAATCCAGTGTTGCTCTGTTTACCTATTTGCATACTTCCAGTTACACCTGCTTGAGAGATCCCTTGCTAAATTGGAGAGTGGTGAAGGGGGGGCTGGTACCTGAGCTTCATCAGTAAGGAGAAGGGCTCTGCTGTATCATTTTTTTTTCCACTGTGAGAAAATACATAGAAGTTTGTAGAGCTTGATGTTCATACCAATACATTTACCTGTGGGAGGGGAATGACTCATCTCTGGATTTTGAAAATGGAAGTGATGACTGGATTGTTTTTTGGAGATAGGCTTTTACACCATCTGCAGTGCTGTTACTGTGAACTGAGCTGCAATGCAATCGGAACAACATTGTAAAATATACTTATGTGAGAAATTCCATTGGCCATATTGTGGGAATCTTACTAATAGCAGTGAGAAATGCAGTTTATATGCAAAAGTTAAAGACTGGGTTTTGCCCTAAAAATCTGAGGCTTTATCTTCTTTCTGACATTCTTGCTGGCATTAATTCATGTAACCATTCAAATTTCATTCAGCCTCACAGAATCCTTGACCTCAATTGCACCTCTATCCATGTATTTATTCCACAGCCTAATTATCTGCTGTAGGGAATGAATTTTATCAGTTTTCATTCTGCCAGCTTCTGGTTTTGTTAGCATATCTCCTTGTTCTTTCATTGCAAGAGAGAAGGAACAGAAATTCCTCATGTACCTTTTCTATCGGATTCCTTGATTTAGTATCATTATTTCTCATCTCCTCTTATTGAACTCCTTTCTAAAGAAAATAATTCAACTCATTTCAATCTCCCTTTAAATGTTTTCTGGTGTTCTTAATAATTATTCCCTTCTCTCAAGCCCTCTATAATTCTGTGCAAATTTTCTAAACAAAATTTTAAAAAAGTGGCTGGTATTACAGAACTAGCACCATGATTGCATTCCTTCTGCAGTATTCTTCCCCAGACCATTTTTTCTATACAGCCTGACATATCATTTGCTTTTTTCCATCACTGTGATGCATTAAGTAGAGATTCCAGTGGTCTATTTGTAATGATATGCAGCTTCTTTTCCTTAGGTGACAAAGCTAACAGACTTCTAATTCAACTGTTGAAGGAAAAGTAGTTTTGTGAGTTTTTTTATATTTACCAACTTTACATTTCACTTGCCCATACACTGTATGTTCTGCATCCTAAAGTTCTTTTTCCTATCTTCATGTTCTGAATAGCCTAAGTAACTTTATCAGAATTCTTATTTTCTGGATAGATTCTGTGGGTAGAATTCTTCCAGTTCTTCTCTATCATTCTTGTTTTGTGATAATCCTTCTCCTTACGCATAGTGAGATTTCAATTTTGGTTTTCTTCTGATGGAATGTTATATTCCTGCTAAAGCAAGCAGACCTACCAACTTCCTCCAATTCCTATTTTCCACAGATGTACCCACAAATAATACAACTCACAGATGGAGAATGGAAAAAAGGAAAAGAGCTAAATGGATTTCCAGTTCAGTCCCCTGCATTTTCAGATTATTATGTAGAAGGCATTAATTCAGGAATTGTCCATAAAAGCATCTGTTCTCCATTTCTTCTCCCATCCCACCAGGCAGAAAAACAACGAAGAGCAAATTTGAGTTTGTAAAGCTTTTTAAATTTTGAAATTTTACCTGTAGTTCTGAGAAACAGTCAGGTAGTGAGCAGCTCCATTCAAAGGTGTTGCTTTTCTCATTTATTTTCTCTTACTGTCCTGTTGAGGAGGGGCAGTGATAGAGCTGAGAGGGGGTCTGGCAGCTAACAAAAGGCAAACCCACCACTGAGCCCCTCTCTGTAACTTCAACAAACTTTACATTCATCAAAAATGTACTTGCCAATGGGGAATATTTTTCGCTATATACAAGCCTCCAGTTGACTCAGTGATTATAGTCAAATGTAATATCACCTCTTCCACAAAATGAGGCATAATATTCCATGCTTTGCATGTGAGTGCTCAACGTCTGGTGACAGGCATCACAGGCTTTTGTTTAGAGACATTATAAAAAGTTTCTAGTCATGGATGTACTGCAGGAGGCAAGAGGGCTTTATCTTTCAATATGATTAGTGTGTCATGCACAGCTGTGCAACCATTTCTGTTTCAAAGTTACGTCTGTCCCAGAAGTTGCCAACCCACAGAAATGGCAGAAGCAGAGGAACTGGATGACTGGGCCCGTTAGTCAGTCTGAAAGAGACTTCACTTTCGAGGCTCCTGGATGTGATTCTCTTAATGCAAAAATGACAGAAAGACTTTTCTTTAGTAGTTCAGGCAGATTTCCTGCT
>NW_009953505.1:2607534-2622431 GCF_000747805.2 Chaetura pelagica | reverse complement strand
CTGCTGAAATTGGCTGCTACTGGACTCACTTGATGATACCCACTTTAGGATTTTTAACGCCTTCTAGAAATACCTTTTAAAAATACTGTTCATCATGATCAGACTGTTTAGAAACTATAGACACTGAAGAGGTCAGGGAGCTGGGAATGTTGACTGAGGAATACAGGGAAGTGTCTTTGCTTTGCCCTCAATGATGTAGACAAGTTGACAGAGTTGAAAGGATACTTTCAATAACAGATACTTAAGCCTGAGTTTGGAGATTCGACCCTCTGATAAGGAGCAGAAGCTCTATCTCTCCTGTCTTAAAATGTTATGAACCAGTCAATTTGGATCCAAGCATCTGGGAATCCTGACTTCCTCTGTTGCACTTCTTGCTCATACTCATTTCTTCAAAGTTCCTTAAAAGCCACAAAGCAGCCTGGCAGAATCAATTTTCCACCAAGAGACCCTGACATTCAATTAGACTGGCTGCAAAGAAGAGTGGTAAAGCAGAGGAAATGAAATCACGGGGATCGTCTGCAAAAGCAGCGATGTGTGATGTGAGGTATAGACAGCTAGCAGAACAAAAAGGGCATTCCAACTGAAAACAAAACCTGTAAGGCACGTAGAACCCATGATTGCTGTTGAAGCAGCTGTGTTCTACTGGTACTGAAGTAAGGAGATAATAAAAAGCAATAAAACATCCAAGGCTGATGGCAGCAAGCAGTGAACAGGAAAATCACTTTCTGTGCTATAAGCTGCTGAAGAAAAAATGAAAGCAAAGCAAGGGAAAGAAGGAAAAGGTTTAGTTTGCTAGAATGACTGTTTACATTGAAAAAAACCCTGGTGTTCTGCTTTTATTGGGTCAACACTGGAAAATAACTTTTTTTATTTTGCATGTATGGCATAAATTAGATTCCAGCCTCTGAACCATGCAAAGCCTGTTTAATATCATACTTGCTCTGAGAAGAACAAGCTTCTTTGCTATATTGCATAGCAAATAGGAGACCAGTGGAATGTATAATTACAACTGGGATGAAATCTTGAGATAACAAAGAAGGTTTCCACATACAGCCAAATTTGCTGCTTCATCCAGCCTATCTATACTTATCATCTGGAGGAACTTCTAAACCATAGAAAAGTTCATTTTTCACTTAACACCACACATTTCATAGACAACTATTTTGTTGCATAGAGACATCTCTCAAAATCTGTCCTCAACCTCAGAAATGATTTATCCTTCTATCCTAGAGACCAAAAGTCACTCTGACTGTGCTGGAAAGTATTTGGGGATATTTGAAGTAGAGATTACTTTAGCTAATGAAGAATGTAGAAGCTCTCCACAGTTTTTCTATTTGGAGGATAAATCTGGCTTTAGATATGTACATATGAGGTTTCAGCACTTATGACCATCTGTTAGGTGGCACTGTGCCATTCTCAGATACATAATACAAGTTTCAAGGAGGAACAGACACCAGCCAAAGTGGAGCTGACAAAGATAGTCTTCACATCAGCAGACAGTCCTTGCAACAAGCTGTGTCAATTAGCACTACACACCTCTGCAAGATGGTACTTCTGTGATCATCTGAGACTTTTTCCCATAGGTCAGAGATAGAGTCTAAAAGAAGTTACTGGGGACACTAGTGCTTACCTCTCCTCAAGGCCTTTTGATGATGCCTTCTGAACGTTTCCCTCTGGTGTCCCGCTGTGCCTTGTTCTCCTTTGGATACCCTGTAAACAGCAGGAAAGTGGGGAAAACCTGTTCTGCTGGAAATGAGAAAGTTGCAGCCTGCTTTGTTGTAACTCTTTGCTCTTGAGCTCCTTCTGAGTTCCTCCTAAGACTTCACCAGACAAGCAACATATGAAAGTGCTTGCAGCATGGATCAGAAGGTGCTGTTTTGTACATATGGAAAGGCAACATGGTTTCCTAAAACCTGGAAAGAAGAACTAATGAGTCATGCTTTAGGAATCATTTGAGTTGGCTACCAGTGACAGAGCTGCCTCCTACGTTCCTCACAAACAGGAGACATGAGTTGCTTACCTGGGAGGCTGCCAGGCTGAAAGTTTACTGGGAAGAAAATGCCAGCTCACTGAACCCTGAGGTTACTCCAGAACAATGTATCTGGATCGTTTAGGAAATGACAAACTCCATGTTGTGGAAGGGACATTGTATGACAGAGGTTCAGCTACATTAGCTGCGAAACCAGGTTCTCTTTAATAGTTAAACATCATTGATTTTTTTACTTAATTTTTCTCTGAAAGGGTTACTTTATGTTAAGTTGGACAATGGCACTGGCCTTACCTAGACTGGAAAATCTCTGGGGAAATAAGAGTTAAAATCTATGTGGCAATGAGAGTAAAATTTTTTATGGCTGCATGTTGGTTTTTTTTTATGATAAGGAGGTTATTGAGTAAAAGAAATGAAAATGACACACGAAAAGGTTTGCCTTTCTGAAGATTAAGTGTGCCAATAGCTCACTAACGTGAAGCTCCAGCACCTTATCCTTATAACGGCTTTGGATGTTGATGTCTTCTGATTGCTTATCCCAGTGGTCTGAAATTTATGAATCAGCTGACCAGTTAGGGCTTTTGTATTTTGACTCAGGATTTTCTGGTTCTGTCTTTTTTGACAACTATGTGAAAACAATTTCAAGAATTATATGAGTTATTCCATTATTGAGAGGAACACAGAAGACAGACACATAAAATGAAACACAGTAAAACACCCTGTGAATTCAGTTGTTGTTGTAATATCTATGCTTTCAATGTAGTTATTCTTAATGGGGATTTTTTCCAAGGTATTTATTCTGAATTTCAAAATAGGGTATCCTTAGATCCAGAAGTCATCAGTCAGGAGGTCCAAATATTCCTGAAATTATCTTTGATTCTGATTTGCTCCATGAACCCAGGAAAGAACTCACTTTCAGGGAATAATTTCTTGACTTTCATGTGGCAAGGCATACACTCTAATAGCCTAATCTATTTCTGGGCATAGGGACTTCAGCCATCATACTGACTTTCTCACCTTTGATATGCAAGCTGGACCTTTATCTCACTGTTCTCTTATGAAAAACAAAACTCCTGAATAAATAATTTGCTGCTTCACTCCAGAGTTGTTGAAAGGCTGAGTTTGGAAAGCCTATTCAAAGTATAAAAGCATAATACTTTTTTTTTCTTTACCTATAAATGAAATCTTGCATCACAGATGAGTAGCTGCTTCATCTGCCTGCTTGCCTGCCTGCCTGCCTGCCTGTCTACCTACCTACCTTTCTCTTTTCTATCACAAAAAATGCTAGAAATAATCTTCTGCAACTTCTTGAGCTATCTGTTTGAGAAAGAAATCAGCATTCCTGGTAGTGAAAACAACCTGACAAATAACAAGTTGATGTGCCAGGAAGCCCTTTCACTCAAATAATAATTCCTTATTTAATTATTCCATTTGACACAATTACAATTATGTCACAGCTGTGCTGCACCATGTTCGCTACCATGGGTATCCCATCATCTGTTTTTATTCACATGCATCATTAGGTATCGCTCAGTGACAAGAGTCTGATGACCAGCATGTCTTTTGATGAAGCTGGGACTGACTCACCCAGCTTGTGATGGGCCAGGGAAAAGGCTGACACTTTGAGACTCATCTTTTCACAGCAGTCATAAATACTTAAGAGCCCATCACACTCATATATTCTGCTTTTTGACAAATTAATATTCTTGATTGCTCACACCTGATTAACATTCAGTGTCTCCTGGAGCACCAACCCTTTTAGGGAGAAAGAAGGAAAAAAAGAATCACAAGCTGCCAGAACGAAAAATACACTTATGAATTTATAATTGAAACTATGAAAGGCATCAAAAAGGAATTTTCAATTATTTACTAATTGTTTCAGCTAGAAAAATAATTATAGTAATTTATGAAATGTTGCTTTAAAGCAGAGATTGCTTTAAAAAAGTTTTCCTGTTGCCTCAGAGCAACTTGAAAAATTCATAGCAGTGTCTGCAGTACAATTAAGGAAGGAGACACTGCACAGCATGACAAAAATGGACTGTTCTGAGTTGATTTAGTAGCTTTCTATAGAGGTCTGCAGCTGGAGTGGCACTGTGAATTATTTTTGTCTAGTTCTAGAATGTGTGCTTTTGCTGATTTCTAATCAAACTATGCTGTCAGTCAAACCTCTGGCTATTAAGCAAAATGATGCCAGGTACTGGCATCTTGTGATTTTGGCAGCTTCGTATCAGGTCCTGGTTAGGAGAGACACATAAAATTGCATAAGACTGCAGGATTAAAAAAGGCCCCAAAATCCACACAGAAGGATGATTTTGCTTTACAAAGCCTTGGACCTAGAAAGGTCTTTCTTTTGCACAGTTCAGTTTCCTTTTCCCTTCCCTTTACCCTTGCATTTTATTTTTTTGTAGTTTTTGTTGTTGTTGTTGTTTTTGTGGTGGTTTTTTTTTTCTGTTTTGGTTTTGTTCTTTTTTTTTTTTTTGTGGGGGGGAGTTGAGGTGTTTTTTGTTGTTGTTGTAGTTGGCTTTTTTTTTAGGAATTGAATAATGTTCTCACTCACTTCTGGATTTAAGGGTAGGATTCAGACAAAGTTTTAGACATAGACATGACACAATACCAGTCCATCTGGGAACCATTTTAAGAAAGCTATTAAAGCAGATTATAATGTTCTAGTTCTGCCACATACCAGGGCAGTTTACTCTAATTATAATGCAAGGACTGCTATTAACACCTTTAACCTCTGAGCTAGACATCTTAGCTCCCATTATAATCAAGGGAGTTTTAATCAAGTCAGCCAAGAGAGTATGAAAATGATTTACCTGGGGAAAAAAAGCAAAAAAACCCCAACAAAAACAAACAAACAAACAAAACCTGTTTGCTTTTAGAAGAGACAATAGCTCTCCAGAGTCCGTATCTGTGCTGGCCAGGTGTCCATTGGCTACTATCAAAAATTAAATTTCTGGTGTGTGCAGATACCTACATTTCAGTGCCTGAATTTGATGAAATTCAACAAGGGCAAGTGTAGAGTCTTGCATCTGGGGAAGAACAACCCCATGTACCAGTACAGGTTGGGGGCTGACCTGCTGGAGAGCAGTGTAGGTGAAAGGGACCTGGGGGTCCTGGTGGACAGGAGGATGACCATGAGCCAGAAATGTGCCCTTGTGGCCAAGAAGGCCAATGACATCCTGGAGTGCATTAGAAAGGGTGTGGTTAGTAGGTCAAGGGAGGTTCTCCTCCCCCTCCATTCTGCCTCGGTGAGGCCACATTTGGAATATTGTGTCCAGTTCTGGGCCCCTCAGTTCAAGAAAGACAGGGAACTGGTTTCAGACAGCTGTCACTCACATGAACCAGCACCCTAAGCAGATCTGTATATATGCAGAACTGGAGGCCATAAAAAAAAATAGTAAAAAAGGGAAACATATCTTAAATGTTTATTTCATACTTTCAAAGCTTTGTTGATTCTTTGCTCTTGAGTTTAGCTCAACATTATGCTGTTTTGTGACTTTTCAAAAGTGGCAAGGTTTACATTTGTGGAAGTGTCCTGCTTTGTGTCTATTCTTACCCCAGAGCTCTTCCACAGGTGAATAAGTTGTCTTCACTTGCCCATTTCTTATTTACATCCTTTCTGCCTTCCAAATGTAGAGCATTCAGTCGTTTTTTTTTTTCTGTTTTTTTTGTGGGGTTTTTTTATTTGTTTTTGTTTTGTTTTTTTAACTGGGTTTTTACTGCTCTGTTCCTTGATCTCTTTTTTTCCTCATCAACCCACAGGGTTTACTTGGCTTCTCCCAAAAGCAGAAGGATATCAGCTTGAATGCCAACAACTGTTTCCTAAAGGTGAACTTTGCTTGCAGATTTAACTTCCCCTCTGAGATCTGCAGTGCATTTCAATTCAGGATTTTTAAAGAAAACTAAAAATTTCCACTGTGTTTTTAAAAACAATGTCTGCACTATCTGCAGAAAAGCAATACAGTTTTTTTCTAGGCTGCCACCTCGTATTTTCATCTCCCTATTGTAGCAGTTTTTATTGGATTGCAGTGTAATTGTTCTTTGCTGATACAGTGAAACGCAGAAGTATAATCATCCTGTTGACATTTTTTTGGGGCTGTTCATTAAAAATACCATGAATTGTTAGTAATATGATGCAACATGTCTGTTACAGTTAAGGACACATGACAACAAAAAGAAAAATTGTAAGTGCAACCTTGTAAGATTCTGAAGAGCACTGTAATAGATATTATTGCTCAAATGCCTGAAAAAGCACATTGTATTACACCTCTGCAGAAATAACATTATTAAATAGGCTATTGGAATTACACTGAAATACTGGAACATTTTCCTATGTATTACATGAGTACATGATCAGATGTATGTATTTATTTTCCAAAAAGCTCATTAAACCTGACCAGACAGGACTGAATTGATAAGTCCATAGGAAACTATGACTTCCTGAGTTCACTTTTTTGCTTAGCTGCACATTACATCTGGGAAGAATGGCTGCAGCCCTGTGTTGTTCCCAGCAGGAGAAACAGAGTTTGAAGGGGATGATGACATGCTGGCCCTCAAGCTAGACAAGTCTAGCTTCTCTTTAGCCAGCTCAGATGCAGTGTCTCCAACGTGAAGGTAACCTGTAGATGGAAATGAAACAAATATTCAAAATTAAATTAAACAAAGGGAAGCATAGTTCAGGTAGCAAAATTGTCTAATTTGTCAAATATCATAAATGTACAGAATACTCTTCTGGAAGCAGAAATATACTCCCTGTTTCAAAGGGGAAAAAAATGTGTTTGGGTTTTGCCAAGAGATCCCTGTTCATGCATTCAGACCCACTGCTGCGTTTGCTTTACTTTGGACACATTGGGATGGACCAAACTTAAGCATGGAGAAAACAACCTTTGAAAATCAACCAGCTGTTCAGGACTGCCTTCTCCCCGGGGTCATATTCCCTGGGATTCTTCCCAGGGAGCCCAACATCTGCTCTCCTGAAGTCCAGGGTTGTAACCCTGCCATTTGCTTTGTTTCTTCCTTGCAGAATCCTGAACTCGTGGCACTGCAGTCAAGGCTGTCTCCAGCCTCCACATTCCCAACCAGTCCTGCCTTGTATGCAAGCATGAGGCCCAACTCTTCTCATTAGCTCATCAACCACCTCCTGTCAGGAAGTTGTTGTCAGTGCTGTCCAGCAATTTCCTGGATTGCTTGTGCCCTGCTGTGTTCACCTTCCAGCAGATACTGGACTGTTTAAATTCCCCCAGGAGGAACAGGCCCTGCAAAAATGAGGCCCCATCTACTTCTTATTGTTCGGGCAGTCTATTGTGGATTTCCCCACCATCACTCTTGTTACTTTGCCCTCTAAACCTGACTTGTGAGTTGGTGCATCATCTGCTCCAGTCCATGTCCATTCTTGCTGTTGTATGGCAAGGTTCTAAACATAACTGTGATATTCCAGCTAAAATTTGTTTTCTGCCAGTCAGACCCAGCTATAACGTGCACATATTTAAATTGCTATAAAAAGGGAGTAAGGTGGCAGGTTAGGGTGATACTTTAGGTTCATATTCACTTTGGAGGGGACAAAGCTGATAGCCCCTAACATTTTTATTTTTTTTTTACTTTCTCCTCTCTCGCCCCTCCCTAGAATGTTTGAGTACTTTTGTGCTTAATTCTAAGTGTGCTGATATAGCTTGAATACCAGTATTTTTTATTGCAGGTAATACAAAGCACTGAACCCTGAAGTGACTATTGGTCAGAGCTAGGAACAACAGATGAAGAGCAGGTTGCCATAATCTAAACTCAGCAGATCTACTTCTCTTCCTAACTCCTCCTAACATGCCCAAAAAGAATGGGCTCTCACTCCTCCAGTTCAAAGGCTTGGAAGCAGAGACAAAACTCCTCCTCTACTCATCCTCTCTTCTCTTCCTCCTCATATAAATAAGCATACCTAACCACCTAAACCCAGATAAATTGCTTATCTACTTTTTCCATTCCCTATTTAGCTGAGTTGTACATATACATTAAACACTTTCAAGATCCATTCCTTCAGGAAAACAGACAAAACAGGATATTTTTTTTTCCCCTAAGCAGTTGGATTGACTTGCCTGTAATGTAGCTTAAAGCCTTTCTCTAGCTCTCGAATGAAAGCACTGAATTAAGCCTCTGATCTTTGCCCATCACATTAAGTCCATATGTTATCAAAACTAGACCAACTAATTTGTCCTTAATTCAATTTGATTTTCCCCCTAGATCTTTCTACAAGCTCCATGTTAATATTCTTTCTAGTGTGACTTAATAAGAAAGAAACTCTTCTGAAATTAAAACCTTTGCAGCAAAATCATTTCCCAATGTAACTCTTTCATTGGCAAAGGATTCATTTGGTCTCACTTTAAAATTCTTCTATTACTCAGGTAATATTTTGATAGCTATACATGTGTTTATATCTAAAATTAAAAATAAAAAATCCAATTAGATAAATGGAAAAAACAGCCAAAGAATTAAGACCTGAAATAGAAAACAGTGCAATTATCTGAAATGCCAAACAGAAGCTCAGAGACCCACCCTGAAGTCACATCATTGTTGTCTCACCTGTAGCCCAATAATACAATAGTGACATTACTAGTAAGAGGCCCCAGGGTTTGTGCTGAGTTGACAAAGCTTTGTCTAAACTTTTATTGACCTGTATAGAGCTTTGTTTTCATTTAATAATGATCAACTGGTCACATTTAACTTGTACTCTTGCTTATATGTATATGGTAACTCTATAATTTATATGTAGATGGTAGTAGCAAGTAGGAATTCTGTGTAGAATGAAATACGTATAATTGTGACTTAACCATGTGGTGTGAAGAAATTAGGGTCTGTAAGATAGCAAAGACTTGGAAAAATGTGTTTCTGGATGTAGTGGGGAGGATTGCAACCGTGAGATGATAAGAGGCGGGGTACAAACTTTGCACTAGAGACCCCATGACCCTGATGCAATGGGGTCTCTCACCAATGGTTATTCAAAGAAGTGTAGACATAGAGCTGAACAAAACTGAGTTTAGGACTAACACAGAAGTACCTAACATATTGTCATGATTTGAGCCAAGATAGAACGAAGTTTCTTTCTAGTAATTTTACTTTAAAAAGAAGCTGCAGTTGCTGAAATTAATGGCATGTTTTCCAGTCAGTATCTGCTTCTAGGACCGATACCACTCAATGTTTACAGTTACTGCTGGAGAATGGTGTGAATTCCAAGGCCACTGCTTGCTTCTGAAAAGTGTTTTATGGTCTGGAACCAGAAGGGAGCAAAGGGGAGGAGCAGACCAGACAGGTGACCAAAGTTGACCACCTACTTCCTGAAAGTCAAAAGGAATTTAAAGACAGCAGAGGCTTCCTTGCCTCCTGTCCATGTAACCAAGGTTCTCTAGTAGTGTTTCAATGAAGATGTGAAGCCAAGTGAGATGATCAAACCTTTATTTGCAATTTCACAAGTAAAATTAAAGAATCACCTGGACTTGTAAGAGCTTATACTGAAGCCTGGGATTCTGAAATTGCCCATGCAGGCTGCATATAAAATATGCCATGTCTTTTTCTTTCTTTCTTTGTCAATTGACAAAGTATTCCATCCCATACTTGTCATAGTTGGCATAAATTTGAGGGATCATGACAGTCAAGGTCTCTTCAACCATGGCTGGTGTCTTGGCCGGACTCTGTCTGTTTGTCTGGCAGTTTGGATGCGTTTCTGAATCGCTGCATTCCTTTTTTTTTTCTCCTGAATTCCAGGAGTCCAATCTGGGACTTCCCCAGAGCTGGCCCTGCAACCTCAGTGATGATGTGAGCTTTATTGGGAGGCAGTGTGGTAGTGGTTTGGTATACATTTGTATATGTTTACACAGATTTCATTATTTTCTTTGTCACAATTACTGCTTTCACTACAGCTGTGTAGTTTGGTTTCCAATCCATAAGAATCTGTCCTGTACTCTCCTTTCCTTTTCTGGGAAGGCAGGGGGGTTAATACAGGGGTTAACAGAGAGCATCTGGCCCAGGGTTAAACTGTGACACAAATGTAAAATGCAGCATGTAAATTTGCTTGTAACATGGCATTGTAGACCAAAGTAGAAAAATGAAGTGTAGAGATGAGCTAACAATCCCAAGTGGATCCTAGAGTGAAGAAGAAAAAAACATCACCACTCCTCCCAGTGTAGGACTCAGGATGCTGACAATTTTTGAACCTCCTCCACCCCCAACAGACCAAAGCTATCAACCTATGATTCAGAGGGTCAGTGGTAGCATGACCATAGCACCAGGAAAAGAGGTGTTGCATACACACATGGAAATATGTCAATAACAATTGTAACTGTATTATTATAGTTGCTGAGATATTTTCCTGTATATTGCTTTTTTTTTTTTTTTTTTTTTAATTTATAAAAGCTTTATTTTTCATTGGAACTTGCAACCTATCTCTTCACTAGTTTATATTAAGGGAGAACAGCTCATCTAAACTCTCATCTGCTAAAACAACAGATTCAGTGGTCCCCAAAGCCTAAACTAGCTTATTAATTAAATATAATGTTATGAAAGGAGCTTCTAGGTGATGATGATTCACATCACTTAAAGTCTTGCTCACTTGAATTTCTCTGTTGCTTATGGCAGTTTTGCATTGAAAACGAACATGGGAAAAAGCTTACATCTTTGCCTGGATAAAGTCAACTTTATACTTATAAGTCATAGAAATGAGAATCATTTTGTGTGGTGGAAGGAGGAATGAAAACCACCATGCTTCTAATGAATAAAGACACATCAGAGTGAACGCCCCTGTGAAATAATACAGAAGTTGCATCTAGCATTTCTTTAAGTCTGCAAACATCATTCAGCCACTGAAAGATGGGACTCAGCAAAGTGAAGCAGCATGATTTCCTAGAGGTAATGAACTACTGTAGCATGTGACACCTGTACTCTCCATTGTCATTGATTCATTCAAATCTTGTCCAACAGTTATCTATTTATTAATCTGTTTGACATTATCACCTGCCAGCACTCTAGATATCAGTACTGTCAATGTGGCTCTTTCCTCTGGTGTCTAATAGCTCTTGTGTGTCTAGTACAGAAGTCCTTGTTTAACATTCCTGGCTACCACTAAAAATAGAAATAGTCATGCATTATTTATAATAGGAGTTAGGAATCTTGAATAGCAGTAGGATTTAGTTTTGGCCAGCCACTGAACTAAAACACTTTATGCCCTGACAAATTACAACGTAGTACTACTAGATATTCAAGTGGGAAAAAAAAAGGCACAGAGGATGTGAGCCTCTGTTATACCACCATACAAACAGCAAAGGCTAAGGCTGGGGTTTGGCACTGCTTTTGAACACCAGTTGAGAAATAGAGGGTGTTCAAAAACAGGGTAAGTTCATCATATGAATCATTCTTCTTCTCACTGTAATAAGCGTGTCAGGCAGGTCTGCTGTAAGAAACAATTCACTACTTCCTTGTGCTGTTCAGCATGGCCAGGGCTGAGGGATCAGTGTGTGATAGCAAGGAGATTGGTATTGCAGAACCTGTGTGCAGCCCTGGGGCTCTGCTCAGAGGCACATCTCAAACTGCACCTGTCTCATTCCAGGTCATATTACCTCTTATCATTTCTGGATCATGATATTATTTCACACATTTATTGGTATCAAGGTCAGACTTTCACAAGAAATGTTTTGGTTGTTGCTTTTGTTTGTTTGGTTGTTTTTTTATGTTTCTTTTTTTGGTTGGTTGTATTTTTTGTTGTTGTTTTGTTATGTTGTTTTTGTTGGTTTAAATTGCCCTGCAAGCTCTTGGCTCTGCATTTACTCCCAACTGAAAACAAATTTGACTTTTCCCATCCTCAGCTTTTTTTTTCCTGGTGCATTTCTAAAAGTCTGCTTTCTTCTGCCAGTTGTAGGTGCTTCCAAAAGGATCCAGTTCTTCTGCTAGAATAAACTTAAAAAGAGCTTGAGATGACTCTTAAATTCTCCTTTTCCTTCCCCCTGCACTGGTCTTGGAGAGAAACTGAAGGGACTCTGGAAGCTAAGCCATCATATCCAGTTGCCAAAATTAATGCAGAAATTTCAAGACATGGAACTCCAAAGCAATGAACACTTACTTTATTTTAAAAGAAAAAGCTCCTTGCTGGCCAAAAGAAAACAAAAGTTCTTCCAGGCTTCCAGCTCACAATTATTTTTGTGTGAGCAGGAGCTAAAAGTGTGGGTCAGACAATAGGTGTCTATTCCCAAGGTGGAGCCCCGTGTTTCACATCACATACTTTGAACTCACACAGAAACAATTATAATTTATATTCTGGTGGTAGGTGAACCTTTTCTTTTTTCTCTTTGGTTCTTCCCTTGGCACTGAAAAGCTTCTCATATAGACATTTCACAGCTAAAGCTGAATTATAAAGTTACACTGAACCTATATGATAGGAGGCAGGTGGTTTCCTTAGCAACTTCAAAGCAAATTCTAGGGCAATTTCTCCCCACTCTGGTACATTTCAGTATAACATTCAGCACCTGATGGCAGGAAAATGCTGCCTTTGTTGCCACTTGAACTGACCAGGCATGATCAGAATTAAAAATAAATGTGACTCAAACTGACATTTTCAGACAAAAAGCTCATGTATGGAGCTACCCCAGGCATAACCTTAAGGCTCCCCTCAGCTCCAGTTTTCTGATGTTTTCTGATGAAGCAGTTCCCAGGCTGAAGGGATGACAAACCCCTCTGTCATGTCCTTGGTCTCGTCTGCAGTTAATTCCACTGACATTTCTGTCTGGAATGCTGTGTTTGACCACCTACTTCCTGAAAGTCAAAAGAAGACAGCAGAGGCTTCCTTGCCTCCTGTCCATATAGCAAACCAAGGTTCTCTAGTAGCGTTTCAATAAAGATGTGAAGCCAAGTGAGATGATCAAACCTTTATCTGCAACTTCACAAGTAAAATTAAAGAATCGCTTGGACTTGTAAGAGCTTATACTGAAGCCTGGGATTCTGAAATTTCCCATGCAGGCTGCATGTAAATATGCCATGTCTTCGTTTGTTTGTAGGAAAAAATTGAAAGCATAGCCACTACATAAGTTTTTATATTAATGTGTTTGCAGGCATATTAGCAAACTTCTCTTCTTTATTCTTTATTATTCTTTATTAGGAAACTTTGTCCCCTGCTCTGGCAGGGGTGTTGGACTAGATAATCTTTCGATGTCCCTTCCAGCCCCTAAGATTCTATGATTCTATGATTCTCAAATATGAATTAGTAAAATAGCAGAAAATTATGCTTGTCATGATGCTTGATAAGGTCAATAAGTACTGTATAGGTAAGAGGCAAGAATAATGCTTGTCAGTATGAATGAAAAAAACAAGGAAATCTTCCTGTTGAAATTCCTGCACAATGTTGCATTTAGTATTGGTAAAATGAATTTTGAAGCCAGGAAATCCTAAGAAAGACATTTGTAAATCACCAACAACTTTCCTTCTTGATAGTGTACAGCTAAATATCATCATGGGCATCCATTTTAGTTAAAAGTTTTAATTAACAATTATTACATACATATTTAATAATTTAATAATAATTTATGCAACAAATATAATAATATTCAAACAAGGTTTATTCTTTCAATTTTTACTTGACTAAGAAGTGTAAACCTGTGCATTGTCAAGCTCTCCTATTTATGTTCAAAAGAAAAACAGTCCATTTGACCTAGCATGGGAAATGAAGCCCATTGATAAAACTCTGTCTTGTGCATAAAGTAGCCTTGTAATGAACTCTCATTGCTGGAAAAATATTTTAAGTTCTGTAAAATATTCCTTCATATTTTTTTGGTGCTTCTCCTCAGGATTTCATTCTGTCTGTTAATCAGAATTTGACAGAATTGCATGGGAGAAAACAAACATCCAGTGCTTCCAGGGCTGGGGTACTGAGCTAAGCTAAAAATGTGATGTGAGGTGCTAAAGATAGGTTTAACTTTTTTTTCCCTTTCAAAGCTCAAAGAAACATCACTGAAAACTCTGGGTGCCATATGACAACAGCTGGGTATCTAAGTGACATATCTAAACAGGCACACATGTGGCTTTGAAATTTTAATTAATCTGCTCCAGAGAACACTTTCACTTGGAAGATTCAGAGAATAAAAGACAAAGCTGCTGTGCAAGTTTATATTTGACTGTTCAGTCTAATGTGACATTCAGAGCTCCTTCTGCTTTTCTTACCTACCCATTTTTTTTATTATTCTATACAGTGAGAAAGATACATACAATTAGCTCTCACAGTCTTAGCTAGCCTGGTGCTACCAAGGAAGTGAGATAAATATTAGCTCCTGTACAAACTCTTCAGAGAAAACCTATGTGTATCGGCTACTTCTGTTCTAGTGTATTCTGGAGAAAACTGAATTTGCTTATTCTCTTTTGTATAGGAAAATACCATGTTAGAATGCAAATATGAGCCACCAGATATTTTTTTTAAGAACATTAGAAAGTTTCTATTGTGTACAGAGGGGTCGGCAGTGGAGGTAAAGAGGAAATTATTAATAAGAACTTTACTAGGTAATTAAAAGTTTGTCCTTGAAAGAGAACAGAACAGTTAGATAGGAAAATGGTCCAACTTGGTCCAATAGGTAGTGATTACCTATTTCTTCATTAATAATCAAGTGATTGCACAGAAGATACATCATTATCTGACTACATACTGTACTCTATTCAAGGATTTATACCCTGGTCTTCTCTGGGGTAACAGCTCTCTTATCTTACTTTGCTTGCTTCCTTTTCTTCAGTCCTGCCATTTTGGTTCTCTAATGTACAATGTCTACCAAAATACATCTGACCCTCACTTGGACTGATTTACAGCAGTAAAATTTACACCACTCTGAATGTTAACCTTACAGTTGACAATCTAACAGCCATTATTTTGGTTGTCATTGAAGACTGAAGCAGGAAT
>NW_009953505.1:2596654-2607176 GCF_000747805.2 Chaetura pelagica | reverse complement strand
AGAGAAGAGCAGAGGCCTCTGCAGAGGAGAGGGTAATTCCCTGGGCTGGGTGTGCATGAGTCAGTCCCCTCTGTGTAAGAGTCACACATCCCACAGTGACATTTAGGTTGCACTGGGCTAAGAAATTGACTTGCTATGAAAAATCCCAAGGACTACTTGGAGGTATTATTTATTTAAGGGAGAGTTCCCTGTTCTCACTGACAGTGGAGCAGCACCAGTAACACTAGCAGTGTTTGAATGCTGTCAGCAGACTGATGTGGAGCTGCTGCTAGTGTTTAACAACATGCCAAATACCCACTTGTGAAACATGATTAATCACTACCAACAGCACATTCACACTTGGGTACCCTGCCAAGCTGACTGTGGTGAAATGTTAATATGCTGGTTTCAGTGGGAAATGTATATATGTCCTCAAAGGCTGTCTTTTTAGCAGTGTGTCTAAAGGCTGTGTGTTTCCTGCAAAGCTGGTGCCCCCAGTCAGCAAACCGGGTAGCATGTACGAGTCCACCAACAGTGCTCTTCTGTCTGGTAGGGCATGTCTGAGTCCCACAGTGACATGGACACCTGGATGCCATCAAAGCACAGGATCAGAGCTGGGAGCTGGGAAATGCTTGAGGTTCTCTCAGATTAGAATTAGCTGTTGCAAAACCATATCTGAGGGCACCTAATAGGGAAAACTAGGATCAATCTTCAGGAATAAGCTTGGGCTATTGGTTTTAAACTTTTCTTTCCCTTCTCTCCAAAAAGAGAACTCCTTCAATCCTTGAAGTTTTCAAAAGCTGTCTAGGTTAGGAAGTAGTGAAGCAAAATGGAAACCATTTGGAGAAGCAAAGAGATTTGAGGATCCAAAGTCTGAGCTGTCTGTGTGTTTCCAAGGGAGCTTCACCAAGGAGGGCTCCTCCTTTGGTTTAGTTTTGGCTGGAAGAACCTATTTGTGTGCCATAAGATCACTCCGTGGTGCAAACCCAAGGAGGAACTACTTGCCTCCACATAAACTCAAAACCTGTAATGAGTCAGATGCAAGAAAACTGAATGTGAATAAGCTGCCTTAGCATACAGTAAACTCCAGAAAGAACTTGCAACAACCTGTAGTGCAGAAGAATTAATAAAATGGTCAGTCCCTGCAGTAAATTTTTTTCTAGGTAAAACAAAGTATTGCACACCTCAGCTGGTTTGTAGGCTACTCCTGATCCAGGGACCTTCAGAAGTTCTAAGAGGAATATATCTTTTATTCTTACTTGTATTGAGGTGTCATAACTACTGCCACTGCTGGGAATATATTTGTTGGGCTTTTGAAATCTTGGGTCAGAAGAGATGGTGGTTTGGTGATGAAGAAGAAAGAGAACCAGGGACAGGCAGGGGAAAAATAGGAAAAATAATTTCTTCTATTTTGCTTTATTGATCTTTTTGCCGTATATAGGTACAGAAATATTGATCAGTGTCTAGCTTTTCTGATATTAGAACCTATGATATACTTTGGGTTTGTTTCCAGTCCTTTCATCCACACACAGTTTTGCCTGTTGTTCCCATGTAATTATCATTTCAGATGGACTCTTGCTGCTTATGGTCTTATTTACACCTAAGAATTTACTAGATTCAGTTGCTATGTATTTCATTTTCATACAAGGGCTCCTGATTGTGCTTCTGTTGAAGCTGAGCCATCAGCTCTGGGAAATAATTAAATCTACCACATTTTATCCTTTGCAGTCATCTGACATGGACAATGCTATTTCATTCACATCACCAGTCCTGAAATACACTCTGGTTCTTGTGCTAGCTGGAGCAGTAAGGAATGGAAGTAATGAAAAATATTTACAAGGTTTTCAATAAACTACATCTTACATACAGGATGTATCAGGCATATCAGTAAGCATGGAGTGATGGAAAATAAATCTTATATAGCAATCTGTTTACCTGGGGGATTTTGTGCAGTTTCAGATTTAGCCAGTAAAAACTGAGCAACTATGGTAAACGTTTTGGAATTTCAATTGCAAGTTTTAAAAAAATGCTTAGTATCAAGAGCCAGGTATTAAATGTTCAGAAATGTTAATAAGAATATGCAAAAAAAATAGACATTTATGAAAAATGTGGGTTTTTTTAACAATGGAAGTTTTTTTCTAGAGAGGGTGTGCAAGGCTAAAGATCAAGTCTTATAATACTGAGCATTTTTGACAGTCACGAGGAAGTAAATATACACAATGCATAAAATCTCAGATGGCAAGAACTGATGAGAAGAGCCCAGTCAGGGGGTGGATTATGGAAAGGGTGGATTATGGAAAGCAATGGATCTGAATCCATCATAATAGAAAAACACTTGGAGGTGAGTCCTTAATACAATGGTATGGCAAGTGTGGAGGGAAGCCATAAGTGCAGAACTGGTTAGAGAGATAATTTTTTGTTGGTATGTAGATCTACTGGAAGGAAAAATCAGTGGTTTAAAGTCATTGCTGCACACATTGCACCTGAATGTGAAACCATTGGTCTTGATGCAGTGTATCATATAAGGCTGATATCATTTCAGCCAGAAAGATACGGCTGTATGTGCTGAGATCTGAATTCAAGCCCTTGTGATCCACAAGAAATAGTCCTGCTCTCCTGGTGTGACCAAACTCTCCAAATCACCAGTCTTAGCAGAGGGCTAAGCTAGTAGGCAGTGGAAGTGCGGGGGTGAGGTGAGTAGATCTCACCAGTCTGCTCAGGGTGAGATATTTGGGATCAGGAGATCACCAATATGGTGACTCTTCTCACTACTTGTGCACAGCACAAAAACAGACTGTAGCTTTTGCATTTACCCTTGCAGCTGTCCATTAGCAAATGAGTGATCCCACTGTCCAATTTTTGATACCCAGACTTGGAGACTGGTGTATCTCTCTTTATACAGCATTCCTACAGGATTACTCTGGTACAGAAAGGTCCAAGATTTTTACCTCCTTTTGTAGATTCCCGGATACATTGGCATCACAGGTTATGAGTAGTTTTCCTGAATTATTCTTCTAAGATTAGCAACTTAAATTTTAACCTTTGTCTCATTTTGATACTTGCAGAAAGTATTAGATGCCAATCCATCCTCCAAAGAAGCAGCTATTCTCCAAGAAGCTGGGAGACCAAAAAAACTACCTGATGCTTTATTTGTGGGGAAATGAAGAAAAATATCTGTAGATTTGGCTAAACTGTAAAAATACTAAGAATTCATAGAATCATAGAATCCTAGGGGTTGGAAGGGACCCTGAAAGATCATCCAGTCCAACCCTCCTGCCAGAGCAGGGTCACCTAGAGCACATCACACAGGAACATGTCAGGGTGGGTTTTGAATGTCTCCAGTGAAGGAGACTCCACAACCTCCCTGGGCAGCCTGTTCCAGTGCTCTGTCACTCTCACAGTAAAAAAAAAAATTCTGTTATTCACCTTGAACCTCCTATGCTCCAATTTGCACCCATTACCCCTTGTCCTATCACTGGTCATCAATTCTTTTGAAAGGGTGTGAAGGAACTTTTGTCTTATTAAGAATTCTTTTGACAGTTCTGAAATAAATTTTTCAGTGATTAAGCCAGCTCCAGAAATGACATAATGTAGTGCACACTATTTCAGAGGCCTAAAGTACATTCCTGATTATTTTAAAGTAAGTTTTAAACCAGTTTACTAAGTATTGCTTATTAGAGATCAGTGATATATATTAAAAAAAAAAGCTTTCTCTGCTTTAGATATAATTTACCTCTTGATGAATAAATTTTAATATAACTTGCACATTTTGGAAAATAATCTATTCACTGGCAAGATGTAAAAAATAAATTAAAAAATAGAAAAACTCCTGTGCCTTGATCACAATCTTCCTGTTGAAAATAGGAGTTGGTCCCTGACAATCTAAGAGTCACTGAAGGGATGGAGATGTATTAATATGTTTCTGCAGAACACATGGCTTTCAATTTGTGAGACGCATTTTCTGTATCTCACTGGATAGGGACAGATGGAATTTTCTGCAGAAATTCAGCCCTTCACCAGGTCACCGAATGGAAAGCGAAACAGATGCAGGAAGACAAGTTTTAAGCATGGCATTTTTAAGGACAGGAACATTCATTGGACAGCTGGGACCTGACAAGGTGTGAGGTCTTTGACTTCCTCCAACAATATATGAAATCAATTGCTGGACTGGCAAAATGTACCATTCTGCCCTTATTCTATCATAATTATTTACACTAAGTTGCATTTTACTATGACTAAATGCCAAGATTGGTGACTGATAGTGTGATAGCAGACAAAATTCAACCTTGGCAAAGGACGCATCATTGGACTGTGTAAAATGAAAAGTTCATTAACATTTCTGGCTTAACTGATTAGTTGTAACTATAAACATGGATATAGTTACATACATACATACATACATACATACATAGACAAGCATACACACCACTCTATATTTTCACTTCCTATCCATCTTAGTACTCTGTAGTTTTCATGATGCTGTTACCCTATCCAAAGTTCAGCCTTAATTCTGAATGGTGTTATCATCTTGTTTCTGTTTCTCATTCCTATAAAATTCTTAATCCTTCTTACAGGGATAAGACTCAGACCCATCTGTAATCACTTCTACTCTGAATGCCAAGACACAAGGGGAATAGAACAGCCACCCAAAATTGAACATACATATTTGTCTAACTTTCTGCAGGTTTATTAAATAAATATCATTAAAATAATGTGTAATATTGTTTTCACAGTTCCCCACTTCCACTAACTCTAAATGAAAAACTTTTTTATAAATTTGGCTTTATCCTTCATATTATTTACATATCCTTTAACAGGGAAAAAAAATGGACCAGATATCCATCTTCTTTGATGCAACTCTCATGAACACAGTGGAGCTACATGAGGAATCATTTAAACTCATTCTGGCTTCTTTGAAATACATGTAAATATTATATTCTACAAATCTCAGTGCAAACCTAACTCTGTTGTATTCACAAACGTGAAAACAACCACAGCTTGTACTGGAAGGACCCTTTTTATCTCACCTAAATGACAGACTTGGGAGGAAAAGTGTTAAGTGAATGATAAAAAAATTACTTCAGAAGTGCCTCTTGAAAGACAGAGAGCCCTAATATTGAAAAAAATGTTGGTTATCCATTCAGTTTTGTTTTTCTGTTTGCTGAGGTTACTCAGCATCTGCTTGAACGGCTTGGCCCTGTGGCTTTAGAAATCAGCTTCTATCTCAGTTCAGGAGGAAAAAGTGTCTTTTAAAGTTACCGGAGCAACCAGCTCTGAATTGCAGAACACTGCCTAGGCAGGACAGATAGTCTTTATCTGTATTCTTTCTATTTTTATAAAACAACATATTTTCTAAAATGTAGAGCTATTTTCTCTCACTAATTATGTGTACTTCAAAATTTATTTTAACTAGCATAAAAAAATAGACAAGTGATACTGTTGGCACTAACAAAAGCAGGGTCCAGAATATCCAGACATACACTCTATGTGAGAGGTAGGATTGCAATTTGCATTAATTAAACACGTGCCTATGGCTGCCTTGTCAGTTAGTCTTCATTACCCCTTTCCTGGCTCATGCTCTCTTAATATTGCTGTATTCAGCCCTGTACCTATTCCCAGCACATCCCTCCAGCTTCTCAGGGTTCTTATTCAAGTTCTGGCTCCTCATCCCATCCTTTTGGTCAGCCAGCTCTTAATGCCTCTCCCTTCCAACACATTATCTATTCCTTCTAGTTGTTTTCCTTCCCTTCTTCTCCCAGCTGAAAAAGTAATTTTTACCCTCTTATCATCTCCCTCATTCACATTATTTGCCCTTGTCCCACAGCATCATTGGGTCTGAGCTGACAATTGAAATCCATCTTCCAACTGTTTTTTTTAAATTTCCGTTTCTTCCTAATATCTCATTCCATTCATGATCCTAAATGTCCTTGTCTTCCGCTTCTCTTTCCATTCTCTCTAGTTTCTGTGTGACAATCTACTTGCTTTCTGCCTCCCAGCCTGTTTTTCATTTCTTCTGCTAGCCTCTGGACTAAAAAAAAAATATCTTTCCCTCAAATAATATTCTCAGAGAGTTTCCATGTGAAGGAGAGCCTGAAGATGTGTAGTCCATTACATTATGGTGGAGAGAAGAAGATGTAAAGGAAACAAACCAACAAGCACACTGAAAATATGTTCAATTTGCATGTTTTTAATCAACTTATAATGATATTTCTATTGAAAGGTAAAATGTGTCATAAAATGAAACAAATTTTATGACATGGATATGCAAAAATTTTGGCATCAACTAACTATAACTAAGTCTGGCTAAGATGAAAAGCCCTGATGTCAGATTCCTCAGAGGGAGACATTTGTCTTTGATCAAGAATCACCTTGCTCTAGGAGCCAGCCCTGAGCATCCTGTGGATCTCTGAATCCCTGTGAAAAACACCACACATGGTGAAACAACTTCTCATGGCTCTTCACTCTCTTGCTTAGAATAGGCTTGGTGGTCTGACAGCCTGGTCCACATGTGCCACAACACATGGCAACACACTGTGAAATCAAAAGGTTGTTTAGGCAACACACTGTGCACAAGATTTTGCCACGACTATCTGCTACAAACCTCACGTGTTATTTTCATAATGAGACTCAAAGGAAAATAACTGATGTAGCCATCATCTGATGTGGTATGATGTATGACGACATGAAGGTAGGCTAGAACATGTCAGACAATTTCTACAGCAGGCAGACCTGGTGTTCCAGCACAGTTCACTATCCTGCTGAGGCTGGGTTTGTGCCCCAGCACTTTCTTCACTGAAATTGAATTTTGCCTTCTCTTCACTCAGGGTGGTTTTCTCAGAGGGAGAATCTGGTTATGCTTGTACAATTCATTTGCTTATTCACAGACATGTTTCCTTTAATTTCTTGCTTTTTCCTCTTCTATAATTCCTGTTTTCAGATAATTTGCATCTACTTAAATGCAGTTATACCCAGAGTAAAAGATTTATTTCTTCAAGTTGATCCTTTCTCTCTCCTCTTCAGACCTTACAGGGATTGTACATTCACCCACCCATTCAACACTAAACAAAAGGTTCCATGCTTTCAACAAGTTGGTTCTAGGAAACAAAAAAACCTCAATAAAATAACTTAAAACACATTAATTAAAGTACAGGAATTAAAAAATATAGAGCTATTCATTATCACTTTTATTTATTCACCCAACTGACATGTCAGCTCAAAATGCCATAACAGCGAGAAACGTTAGATGTTTGCTATAACTGTTTAGGGTTTATTTTGTTGTAGTAGGTTTTGGTATTGAGGACAAGTATAAGTTGGTAGCAGTTACCAATCTAACTGCATGAAACAATGTAATTGAATGATATAATAGTGGTAATACTGGATGATGCCGGAGTAATCTGCTGATGTAGAACGGACAAAAATTTGAAGGCAAGATATAAATAACATTGGAAGAACTGGACATGTACAGAGGAATAAATAACCAAATACAACACAGCAGATGTCTGAAAACTTAATATGCATAAAACAGAGCAGGTAAAATGGAATGTCCTATTCAAGGATTAATTTTCATGCTGAGATTTTCCAGAGGAGGTGAGCGAAGGCAGCAGGGAGAGAGGTCTGTGCTTGGGTAGAACTAAGGGATTCCCTCTTTCATGGGAGTAAAGGAAAGCCATAACTGGGTGCTGCCACGCCAGTGAGCCTGCATGGTTCTTTCTGCACAAAGAATTCAGGTTTTCGAAAAAAAAAAGATTAAATGAAACTACTATTATCTAAGTATTTCTGATGAAGCAACAATGTTAACTTTTCCATTCCATCTACTGTTAAGGATTTGCTGTCTTTCTTCTCAAATATTTGCCATTAAGTGAATTTTTCTGGCCATCCTTAACACTCCTAATAGGAACAATACCCTTATCCATATCCATCTGTTTATGTATGTATCTGACACATACACTTCCTTCAGCTTAGGTAGAATGACCGTTTTGAAATCTGGGAGGGCTGTGGAGATTAGATTCATTTTAATGGCAGGGCCAGAGTACTCTTTATATTTTAGATACTACTGATAGAATAATTAATCAAAAAAGCCCCAAACCAACTCAAGCTGGGTTGTTATGTTGTTTTTTTTCTCATGTGATGGCATATGATTAACAAAATTAAGCCTATGAGAGGCTTTTTTTTTTTTGTTAACTCTTCATTGTCAGTACTTGCTACTGGGTGTCACTTGCTCTTTGAATTCCACAGATTTTCTGCTTACAGCTGGTCACTAGTAATTTTTACATATGAAGCTAGTGCATGGAAAAAATGATGAAATACTTCCAGATGTCTTGTCTCAGTATAAATAACTGTTCATGCTAAGCTTCACAAATGTTTCATAGTGATGTAAGCATTTATAGATACATTAGGAAAAGAGTAATTATTATTACACCATGAAAACTATGTACAGAACTCATTATGATCAATGAAGAGAAATTAAAACAACAGTGTTTCCATTGCCTGTTTAGGTCCCAAATCACAAAATGGTTCCAAACTTACGTTTTGCATCATCTTTCATAGATGTCCAGTCGATGGGTGCCCTTCAAAATTCATTGTCACATTTTGACTAGAAAATCAATCAATCATAGAATGCCAGGCTGGAAGGGACCTCAAGTATCATCTGGTCCAACCTTTCTAGGTACTACTATAGTTTATATGAGATGGCTCAGCACGCTGTCAAGCTGAGACTTAAAACTGTCCTATGTGGGAGAATCTACTGCTTCCCTAGGAGACTATTTCAATGTGTGATGGTCCTCATGTTGCCAGGAACTCATGTTTTGCAAGGGCTTTTTGCAAACAAGTGATATAAAGCAATGTCCTATAGGTTTTCCCAGTGTTTTAAATGTTTTGTAAAAATTCTGCTTCAATCAGATCTAAGGTTTTATTTTGTGGTGACACTGAAATATTTAAGCAAATGAGTAGGCTGCTGTTCTAAGAAATGCATTTTCTGGTTTGCAGAGCTGTGCAACAGACTGAGTATTACTCATTATCCGTGATTTATTAATTGCATTTAGTTATTAGCCAGCTCTATTAAATTTCCTAGCAGGATGCCATTCTATTTTAAAGGCATATGCGTGTTATAGCAACCCTTAATTTATTGGCCTTTTAGAATACAAAAGCCCTATTTATTGTTGGTTAACAAAGCTGCAACCATGCTAAACTTTGTCATTCTAAGGGCTTTCACTGAATGTCTTTTGAGTGACATCTTCAATACAATATTATCATTAGCATTCCTAATGAGTCAAACTAACCTATAGCTTGGAATCATCTTCTCAAATTTTAAGAGATGTCTTCTGGATTTCAGTTCTATGAACAAAGATGAGTATAGCACCAGTGCTGCTTATGATTTTGCCTGTAAAAATCTTCTGCTGAATACTCTGTGAATTGCTGGGTATTCAGAGGTTTAAAACATTTATTTTTGTGTTTTGAGAAATTAAATCTTTATCTGAGTTTAAAAAAAATAATATTGTTTTCCTACCACATTTCTTTTAATTAGCTACAGCTAAAACCCACTCAGAGTAAATAACTTAAGAAAATGTTTTCTCACTTAATCTTATTTAAAATATCACTGGGATTTCCAAGGGCCAGAAAAGTAGATTAAAAATTGTTTTACAGATCATAAGAGATATTGCTTATTAAAGCACGGATTAATTACTACTCTGTTGATAAATTACATCTGACATGTAATTAAGGCAGAAGATTCAATCATTAACTTCAATCAGTGTGAAAACACACTTTAAAAGGGCAAATTGTAATGCACAAAGGGTAATAGTCTCTCTCTATATAATTGTATATATCTGATTTTTCATAGTTCTGAACCCATAAGGGAATGTAACAACATTTGCATCACTCTGCAAAGAGAAGAGTGATAGACTTACTTTGGAGAAAGGCTGGTGCCTCTTAGCCTGGTGAAAAGCCTGGTGATTTTCAGTGAAACAACTGTCCTGGAGTCTCAAGCACTGACTAATCCCAGCAAAGTGGCTTCTGTTTTGAAGTGGCTGGTAGGAACTGACACTATGTCCATTCCAACCTAGATTTCATTGGTGTTCCTAAATGTATCTAGGATACTATTAAACATACCGATCTTGTGCCATTAACTACTACTAGACCTATAATTATTCAATCCAATAGTCCAGATGATTTTCAACCCATCCAAGAGACTGTTTGCCTGGTGCACAGTTCTTTAGTTTCTAGGTTATCCTCAAAGTATATTGTATTTTTTTCATAGAATCATAGAATCTTAGGGGCTGGAAGGGACCTCGAAAGATCATCTAGTCCAACCCCCCTGCCAGAGCAGGGTCACCTAGAGTATATCACACAGGAATGCATCCAGGTGGGTTTTGAATGTCTCCAGTGAGGGAGACTCCATAACCTCCCTGGGCAGTCTGTTCCAGTGCTCTGTCACTCTTACAGTAAAAAATTTTTTTCGGATATTCACCTTGAACCTCCTATGCTCCAATTTACACCCATTACCCCTTGTCCTATCACTGGTCATCACTGAGAAAAGCCTAACTCC
>NW_009953505.1:2538681-2595712 GCF_000747805.2 Chaetura pelagica | reverse complement strand
TTCTAGTTACTAGTCTGCTTTTCCTAGGATGAGAAGGCACCCGCTGCTCCCTGCCTGCCCTCGCGCGGCTCTCTGCCTCCCCGCCTGCCCTCGCGCCTGTCACGTGTCTCCCCTCCGCAGGCCGCTGCCGCTCTCTCTTCTCCGCTGCCGCGTGCTCAGACGAGGCTGCCAAATGGCCGCTTTTTAAACCTTGCCGCCGTTCACAGCCACACCCCCTGCCACGTCAGCCTTCCTCTCCCTCGCAGGCTTCCCGCTCAGACTCGGGTCTCCTGGCTCTGCCCCGGCTTCACCGTCTCTGGGAAGCCCGGCTCCCCCTCAAATCCTCAGTAAATGTAAAGGAACAGCTCTCACCGCTGCCGGTGCCGCTGCCGCTCTCTCTTCTGCGCTGCCGCGTGCTCAGATAAGATAAGATAAATTATATCTTTATAAATGCCTGCAAGGATAGAAACTCCACAGCCTCTCTGGGAAATCTATGACAGTGTTTCACCATCCCCACTGCAATAATTTTTTTCCTCTTCTACGTACCTGGAATTTCTCTTTTCTTTCCTCCTTCATACTGAGGAGCCTTGTCTGTATCTTCCTATCCCGTGGCTGAAGACAGATCTATGGAGCCTTCTTTTCTTAAGGCTGGACAAATCCACTTCCTTCAGCCACTTATAACATGATATGCAGTGTCTTGATCACCTTGATGACCTCTGTTGGACTCACTCCAGTTTGCTTGTGTCTTTCTTGTGCACATCACCCCAGATGTGGTCTCGCAGTCACCAAACTGAGGAGAATAATTGCCCAGTAGTGACCCTAACTTACTGTTGGCTGTCCCTCTCCTTCTCAAAACGTGATGATGCACACAGTCTGGGAACAGGTTTTGGCTGTGAAGACTTAAACAAAAAAGCTGTCATATACTTCAGCCATCTCCATATAATATTTTACTAAGTTGTTTTTCTAGCCTGTCCTTTTTTTTTCCAATTCTCAAATATATATATATTTTTAATTATTTTATTTCACAAAGAAGATCTGCCAAACTCTCTGGGCTGCTCCTGTTTTCTCAGTAAAGTATTATTTGTTTTAAATAAACCAGCTCTTCCGGGCACCATTCCTTTGATGACAGTTTCCCAAAGGATTCTGTCTGGCAAAGACTTAAACAAGCCAAGGTCTATTATAAGGAAGTTGGATTATTACCTCTGCTTCTTATTTTCCCAGCTTTCCTCTACATCCTGAATTCTGTCACACCATGGTCACAGCAGCACTGCTCAACAATTAGAGCATTATCCCTGACTGCACCCTGTAGCTTTTGCATCTTGAAAATCATCACAACATCCTGGGTTTATTGCACAGTGTTGCCCTCCTAGTAGATACCCAGATTACTGAAATCCACCCTGAGGACCAGAGGCTGCAATTGGGAAACTTCTCCATTTAGTTTGTGGAAAAGCTTCATCTACTTCATTCTTCAGATCAGGCACTCTGTAACAGACCCTCAACAAATTGTCCCCAGTGTTTCTTTGCCTTTCTGTTCTTGACTCTCAGGCTCTCAGCAGGGAAAAGAGACTCTTTTGTTGATGTGTGATAGAGAGAAAGGGAAATAAATCTGAAGGAGCAGTGGTCAGGCCTGGTACATGTTTATTCTGTGAGAGTTTTGATGTGTTTGAGATGTGTTTTCCTGTTAAATTAGGAATGGTAGATATATAAAGGGGGCTTGTAAAAAAGATGGAGGCAGGCTTTTTAGTAGGGCCTATAGCAACAGGACAAGCAGTAATAATTTTAAACTAAAAGAGGGAAGATACAGACTAGATAGAAAGAGGAATTTTTTCACAATGTAGGTGGTGGAACACTGGAACGGGTTGCTCAGAGAGTTGGTAGAAGACCCATTCCTTGAAACATTCAAGGTCAGGTTGGATGGGCTCTGAGCAACCTGATCTAATTGGAGATGTCCCATTGCAGGGATGTTGGACTTGATGACCTTTAAACTATGATAAAGTGAAGAAAAGTTCTGATTCTAATGTTTTGAAGTCTAAACCTAACTATTCCTAAAGGTGTCTGGAGTAAGATAACACTTTTGGAAAGCAAAATCTGGAGCCTAAGCAATAAGGGCAGGAAAATCCATCTGGCAAGCTGGTGGGAAAGCTGTTAAAAGATCTCCTGAGCAACGACTGTCAGAAGAAGCTGGAAACTGATTTAATTATCAGTGCCACCAGCACTATCACTAAGAATTGGAACATCAGTGTGGGAATGGCAGGCAGTGAGGTCAGGTCACCAAGGAACCTCTTGTGAGAGTGGCAGAAGGTCAGACCACAGGGTCCATGGTGGATTGCTTGAGTCCTTGCTGGTCCCCAAGGATTAACAATCTCACTGGGTGAGTTACATGCTACTGCAGAAGGAAAAAACCAGTTGCTCAAGCTTAAATCCCCATTGTTTATTCAATGAGAGCAGTTTGCAATAGATGTCTAACTTGACCTTTTAAAAGCCAAAATTGAAGTGAATGACACCCAAAAACATGAAACACTTGCCAAAGATCACAGGGAAACAAGGAGACAAAAAGTAGGATATTGACTTAACCAAGCCTATAATATAGAGGGTGACTGGATACAGAGCTAAGTACAGCTCTGCCTTCATTTATGGAAATGCAGTTATTTCCACTTATATTAGAACTGATGGCAGCTCCCACTGTCTAGATTAAACAGCTTCCCTGTCCAAGGTTCAGATTCACTCAGCCTTTCCTAAAATTTGAAATAACAATTTGAGGCTTCAATTCTTTCTGTCCTTCTTCATCCACAATTGCTAAATATTAATTACATTTTTTACTCAAGAAACAGGCCAGTGACTCTATAAAGTCCGAGGAATTTTTCTGGGGTTTTTTGGTGTTTTTTTTTGGTTTTGGTTTGTTTGTTGGTTTGTTTGTTTGTTTCCAAGTAGGTAATAATAAGACCTCAAAAAAACTTAGAACTTCTGATGAAAGGTATCAGGAGAAGAATGTGTTGCTTAAATCTACATCTCAGCTGTTATTTGTACCATAATTATCAGATGTTATATTCAGGTAGACATTTTCTATGTACCTGTTGCTACTCAAACAGTTTGGAAGAGATGCATATAATTATTTTCTTGAGAGAAATTTGAAATATTCTTACTATTCTGTAAATATTCTGAAGCAATAAACTTTGCTTCAAAGGGTAAATAGTTAGCAAATACAAGAAAGCTGGGTGGGGAGGGACATTTTTCAAGGGCATGTAGTGATAGGACAAGGGATAATGTCTTTCAACTGGAAGAGGGTAGATTTAGATTAGACATTAGGAAGAAATTCTTCACTAAGAGGGTGGTGAGGCACTGGCACAGGTTGCCCAAGGACGTTGTGGATGCCCCCTCCCTGGAATTGTTCAAGGACATGTTGGATAGGAGGCTCTGAGCAACCTGCTGTAGTGGGAGGTGTCCCTGCCCCTGCAGGGGTTTTGGAACTAGATGATCTTTACTCCCTTCCAACCCTAGCCATTCTGTGAGTCTATGTGACTTATGGGACATGTAAGAAAACCAGGCCACAAGAATTCACTTATGAGACTTCCTAGCTAAGTGATTGACACAAAATACATTTCCTCGTTATATTTGCCTTCATTTTGGCAGAATGCTGTGGAATAAAATGCATGGATTGAGGAATCAACAAGGAGAAGAAACTACCTTCTAAAAAACACCTTCATGTTTAATTGTTCGTTACTTCACCATCTGTTAGTGAAGATTACTGGAATCAAGGTTCTTATGGTAGCTCTGATGCATCTTTTTGGAAAGATACCTCCCTTCCAAAGAGTTTAGAAATACTACATGCAAACTGCTGCCTTCAGTTCCTGCCATTCAAGATGAGATCCATAATTTGATCATAACCACTTAATACACAGTTATTAGTGTAATCTGGACTAGGGCTAACATGCAGAATTTCACCTGAAAGAACAGCAGTTTTAGTTACATACCCTTAGGCTCTTCTTCAGAACATATCTACAGCAAATTTCCATGGAGATGTTACAATAACTACTTGAATAATGATTAATTTATACACAGCTGTCAACATCTTTTTTCCCACTGTAGGAAGGTCTGACATGCTGATGTCTGAATTATTTTTAACATCATAAGTGGTGGATGAGTGCTTTAATAAGTTCAATTTTTATACTTGCTTTGATTTCATCTAGGTCTAGTGCTTTGAAATTTGCAAGGGAGTTAACAGTATTGACACTTCACTGTTAAACCTGGTTACTTCCATCAACATTTCTGGCAATGATCGAGCTCCTGAAGCTGTTCAGAATTCATGGCTGCAACTCTACTTGTGATTAAACATGCTATCTTTCAGGTTAGACTCCCTGAAAGCTGTCTCTGAGGGCCAGAGGCACCTAATATTTGTTCTTCATGGGAAAAAAAAATTATATATTGCTGTCAAAATAAAAGTATTTATATAGGTTTTTAATGATAACATCTGTTCAGGCAGATGTGTGTGCATATGTCTGTAATATGGCTGAATTTCATACATATAAATGGATAGTTGAAGCAGCACTCCATTTGTTTTAGAAGAATCCTTTGAGAAAGAGAGCATGTGAATATGAAAAAGCATTCTAAAAATATTTTAATAGAAAATATCCTGCTTCTGTTTTATTAGAAAAATCAGCAGCTAATCTTGAAGCATCACACCTGAAATATCTGGACAAGGTGCACATGCAAACACAAGCTTTTCATTTCTAATTATAAATTGTAGCCAGCAAAAACAAGACTTAAGGAAAACATTGCAGCTATGTAGGGACTACAGATACAATTTTAAGGTAGCAACTATGAACTCCAATTTTTGTTCAATGTGTAATTGCTTTGTATAAGTATACAAAATATAACATACTTGAAGGAAACAATGCATGTAAGCCAACTATACCTCTTTGAGTAAAACATTCAACTGAGAAGAAAAAAATAGTGAACCTAGTGGCTGATGTACCAAATTAGGCGGCACCTGAAAGAGGTAACTGCCTATAACTTAGCACCCTTCAAAATGCTTCTGAACTTCATTGCTACTTTTTCTTGTTTATTTTAAAACCTAGAGAAGGCTGCAAAAGTGTTTGTGACAGGGATGTTATGTTTAAACAGACCTTGGAAAAAATTGCACTATCACAATACCAATGGTGTGAACACTTAACTGCAGAGTAGTAGAGGAAGTTTACATTATAATACACCTGGGCTAGTAGGTTGAATGAAATTTCTATCCTGCTTTGAATTAAAGAAATAATAAAATTGCAGTTGACTTTCTTGGGGACAGAACTGGGTCCTGTCAGGGTAAGGATGATAAATCAAAATAATATATCAGCACCAGATGGTTGCAACAGATGACTGGATAAGCACTGTGTTTAAAATTTATCTTTTTTTTTTTTTTAAATGTACACTTGTCAAAAAATTAAAACTGACTCAGATAAATTCTAAAATGTGTTATATTTTCATTAAGGTATATAGGGGGCAATTTTAGTTGCCAGATTGATGTCTTTAACAGTAATATTATACAATTGTAACATTCAAATTTTAAAAAAAACCAAAAACAACCCTTTTGTGTTTAAGAAGATTGCAATAGAAGGGAGGTGCTTTTAAAAAATTCACTCTCCCTCTAGGATTCTACCCACCCTACAAAGGTAGTATTTCCTGTGAAACTGGGGGAGCTCAGCTTCTAAAAATGGTAAAGCACCTACATACTTCTGTGGATATATCTGTGCACACGGATGAATAGGGTGTTATATATAAAACATAGCACTGAAATGTAATGGATGTTTTGACTGATCCTGTCAACACACATTATAGATGGCAACAGTTGCATGATCCCTACGGCTACTACATATGTGGCTGGGATTTCCCAGCTAGAGAGAAGCATGAAGCAATCAGAGTACACAGGCAGGGCTCCTGTTCTGTCCTGAAGGCATACAACAACTGCTCATTCAGCAGAAAAATAATCCGTGCATCCACAGCTCTCTCCCAGATACCAAACAGCTCCAGCCAGGTGTTCTCCAGCGGTTCTGGTTGGGCTGCAGGTACTCACGCACTCTGGGGAAGGTATCAAGGGCCTTCACTTCCTTCTGAATAAACCTCATAGTGTTTTATTACTACATTCCTGTAATATTGTGCCATAATGGCCACTTAAAACTTGCATAAAAGCTGTGTTTATTCTATGTGAAAAAACACGGCGTGGCCTACGCTCTGTCTTAGGCGTGGCTTACACAGCCAACGCTGCACATCCAGCTAGGATGGCCTCACCCAGTGCATCTCGGGGACTTTCAAAACAAATATGCACTGTAGACATGCCTCCTTTCCTGCCCTCCACCTCACATTTTTGAAGTATCACTATTCCTCAGTCTGTGTTGAGAGATACCGGCTTGCTCAGGCCAAACCCCTGCAAGGGAGAGCACTAAAGATTTAAGAGCACACATGGTCATAAAACATGCTTGATCCCAAGGCCATACTCTCTTCAGTTTACTTATATAGACATAGCCAAAAATGCCATAAATCTGCTCAAATACATCAGGAAATGAAGGAACTTAAGTCATGGACACAAGTTGAGCTAGGAAATCACATTAGCCAGGAAAGCTTATATTTTTAAATGTGTTAAACTTATTTAACACTAGGACTCCAAGAATAGGAAGGTTTACCACATTTATAACATCTTCCCTAGATAAAGAAAAACAGGTACCAAAACTTCATTATTGGAGCAGAGTTAATCACATAAACTCAGTGTCTGTGCATTCATAATGATTACTTATTTGGATGACACATCAGCCATTGTGCAATGCTTTTTGTTAGTGGAAGACATGAAAGCAATACAGAACAACTAAAAAAAGACTCTACCAAGGACCTCGAGCTGAATACAAAGGTTACTGGAAAAAAATCAGTCACATAAAAGTTCAGAGAATTCAATGTTAGACACAAGGTCACCCCAACCAGGAGGAGCAGGTCCACCTGGGTGCACACTTCAAGATCTCTTCTTTCTCTCTAGAATGTCCCAGATGAACAGCCAGACAGTGATGAAATAAATGCCTGCCCATAAGTAGGTGCCTCATTTCAGGTTCTTGATGCAAGGCATCCATTCTTCTTTGTTTTTTTGACATTTTGATTTTTAGGACTTTGCCAACTGAGTTTATCTGTTGTCTGAAATCCTAGAAAATGTACTGGAAAATCTGAAAAATGTAGTGGGAGACAGAGGTAGTAATAGTGGTCTGAAGACTAAAGATGTTATAGCTTTCCCTGCCCCTGAGTGCTAAGCAGTTGTCATGTCTTGGTTTGGTAGCAGCTGCATTGCTGATCTAGGGACTACTGTGCACCCAGATGTTTGCAATGTCCTTTGGGACCACCAGGGTGAAAAATTAAGTATAATCATCAGCTATTATAAATAACAATGGATTCAAATAGACTCATAGACTATGCACAATATGTACAGCATTCACTGAAATCTGACTTTACATTTGCTATGAGAACAGCAGAACAAATCTGAGAGTGGTCCACCTCCCTCACAGCTCTTGCAACAGTCCAAGTGTCCTGAAAGTTGATGGAAATCTTTCCAGTCACTTTACAGAAAGCTGGATAGGATCCAGACAGGGCAGAAGAGGACTCTATCAATTTTTCCTGCTTAGTGTCATCCTGTGAAAGGTATGTGCCAGGAAGGGATAAATCATCTGAGTAATTTTCCATATCAGCTTCAAGTAAACAGAGCTTACATGGTTACAAAGAAACCATGAATTTATAATATGCAGCATTCCAGGAAAGAATGTTAAGTTAAAAAATCCAATTAAAGGCATTATTCCTGTGGTTCATATGGACACCAATTTAGTTTGAAAGCGCTGTACACTTTGGGTGGAAAAGCAAAAGCTTCAGCTCCATCATCAGCACTAGCCAGTCACAGCAAGAACACTTTCATGTTGACTGGTACTCCTCTGGGAATTATTATGACTCCTATGTTCCCTTGATAAATTCTGTTCTCTGAGATGTTCCCAGGACTTGTGTACACTCTGCTTGTGGCTGTACTGATAGCAAAGTCACATTCCTCAACTCTTAAAAACCCAAGATATACATGGTGTTGTTTCACAAGATTTGTCTGGCTTTGCACTGGAGAGCCAAGGAACAGGACATGACATGGCCTTCAGCATATATCCTCTGCTTATGAGAACATCTTTTCATTTGTGTGTTTGAGGAATAGACAGTTCTTTTTGGGACGCACATCTTGCACAACCAACATGACCAACTTTCTCTGGTGAAGCATGGGAAAGAGATATCTGAATGCTAGCATGCTGTGACCAGTGCTACTGGGTCTTAAAATAGATATTAGGTGTATAAAACTTACCTCATTATAACAGGACTGTCAATAAACACAGTCCCTACTTTGCTGCCTAAGATATCACTGCTACCTGTTTTCTCTAAAATTCTTCCACCTAAAACCCTGTTCCCCTGTCTACCCAGAGGCGGTTGCTGTATTGGGCTGAGCTGAAAAAATAGGTCCTTGTTAGTCAGGCGTATCTCACATCTCCTGAGCAGAGTAACCTTTTCAAAGAAGGTCTTGTGGGTATAAGAGCCAGAGTAATTCCTGTGATATCAGCCAAAGAGCCAGTTCACATCTTGCTGGATGTGCCAGCTCCCTTGCCCTTCACCAGCAGGATCAAGGGGACATAACTTGTGCCCCTGGGCCTTTCAGCTGCACTCTTGGTGCAGCAACCTCTAGTCATTCTTGATATGATCAGGGTCTCCCCTGGAAGTGTCACAGATGCCCACATGGATGGGCTGCAAGTTGTAATAGGCTGAGGGCTGAATGTATTGGCAGTCTCTTCAGAACATCCCAGATGTGGACACCCAACTAGAAACAAGCACCTTATGACAGCATATCTGGATGGTAGGTGAGCATTTCTGTCCTTCACAAATGGAAATCTTCCACCACTATCACTTCTTAGTGCAGAAGCTTGGTTCAAATTTGAACAAATCTGAATCCTCCACAATGGAGCATGTTCCCCTTGTCACATCCACTGAACCTGCCCCTGATAGTCTACAAATGGAGTAGGATCCTTCCTCTGTTGCCAAGTCTCATGTTTCCAGCCTCCACCATCTCTGCCATCCACCCCTCAATTCAGTTCAGCCTCTTCCTGTCCCTCCTCTGGCATACAGCTTCAGTTTCTTGCCTCTGAAGGGTCTCTGTGCAGATCCCATCAAACCTCCTGGATGTGGCTAAACCTGCTCACTTCTGGCAGCTCCTTCAACTGGCAAGCCAGCTTCTACACCTCCAGTA
This sequence comes from Chaetura pelagica, assembly GCF_000747805.2. Taxonomy (NCBI): domain Eukaryota; kingdom Metazoa; phylum Chordata; class Aves; order Apodiformes; family Apodidae; genus Chaetura; species Chaetura pelagica. The sequence goes on along the minus strand of NW_009953505.1, from coordinate 2,586,453 downwards.
GGAAGGACACCTTTACTCCCAGCCCCAGGAGCACCAGGCCATCCCTTTAGCCTGAGTCACGGGTGGCCATATCCCCCCTCTAGAGCTCCAAGTCATACAGTGCCTCTGATGATCTGACGATAGCTGCTTCACTTTGTGCTCTGCACTGTGCCCTTTGGCATGTCCATTGTTGTTCAGCAGCCACTTGCTCTTCTATGCAGTTTCTGGGGAACTTCTACAACCTGTTCTGCACAACCTACTGCATCTGCTAGCTAGACAGCCATGTTCTGGAAGAGATAAGTCCTCATGAAGTTCAACAAAGGGAAATGCCAAGAACTGCATCTGAGAAGGACCCCCAGGCACCAGGGCAGGCTGGCACACCCATTACCTAAAGCTATTATTTTGTCAGTTGAAAAAATATTTCCTATTTAAATGAAACAACAAGCAGAATGAAAAAAATATCTAAAGAAATCAAAGTCAGTTGAAAGGCTGTTTATCACAGTAGATAAGATGGTATGAAATAAAACAAATGTCACATCAACATTCCTGATGATATCAAGCCCCAAAAAGACATTCTGATGATGATAACAAAGTGACTCAGAAACTTGATTTCCATCCAGAAATGAATGGGGGGAGATGGGAGAGTGTCTAAATAAAAAAATTAAGATAAGGCTTAGTTTTCTCCCATGAGGTCATTAAATTGGATCTTTCCACTGCAGTTTTATGACAGTAACTTGACAACCGGGAAAGAGACCATGTTAGTACATTCATCCTCAGTATTGACCTTGGCCTGTTACATTTCTGGAGAAAGTAAGACTGGCTCCCAGTTTTTTAACATATTTGATCCCCTTATTTAATCTCCCTTAAAATATTTTCCATTTCTTTCATCATCATGATCGATAAACATTTTTTCTTTTTTTTTAATTTTGAGGGGGTTTTGTGTGTTTTGTTTTGTTTCTTTTGGTTTTGTTTGTTTTCCTGGTGGTTTCAGACAGCTCAGTGTGAGGTTGTCTCCTGGGGAACCCCATGGTAAGCTTCTCTGGAACTGAGTGTGCCAACCCCAGCACAAAGGCTGTGTCTGTAAGCCACATTGCAGGACTAAATAGGCAATGGCCTTTTGCTCTTTGTCAGCTTCAAATGGACAAATAGCAGTTTGTTAAAGCAGTAACTCTAAAAAGTCACAATTAATTCTAAATGTCCCACTTTATTAATCTTAAAAAAACTGTGTTTCATCCCAATGAGGTCTAGAATAATAAAATAAATTTATAGAAAATTTACCGACGTTGCAAAAAGGGTAATGTCAAATACAGTTATATAAATTCCACAAATGTGGAATTTCGCCCTTAGTACCTATTATTGACCTTTCACATGCAGTGGAAATTTTTACTAATTTCCCATCACCAAGTAGAGTTGTTAGCTGACCAGAAATTATAGCAGTTTTGTATGGTACTGCTTAATGGCTAATGTCAAGTATTCAGGCTCTTTTCTCTCTGTATCTATCAAATAATGTCTTCATTAATTAGCCTATAGATTCCTATATTTCCTGTAGTTTCACTTTTTGAATACGCTGCTGACTCTCTTAAACCCTCTGGCACTTCATCAGCACTTCTGTTCTCCACCAAGTGGTATCTCCAATTACAGCACTGATTGCAGTTTCTCAAAGGTCATAGTAAAAAGCAGCGTCCAGGTGTAGCAGGACTGGCTGCCCATCTAACCAAACAGGAGATACTGCCCTTCCAAACATACCTTACAAATGTCATAAAGCACCTGAAGCAATTGATTTAATTGATCTAATTTGACTTTTCAGGAAGGAATGTCTCAGGTGCTAGGATTAGTATGAAATCTGGACAGCTCCAGAATTCACAGGCACCTCCAAACAGAGGCAAAAAAAGAAATCAGTGTAGCTTGGCAACACTGTCACTTGTAGTGACAGCTGGCAACAAACACTGAGCTGCTGTGTTATCTTTGCATGCACAACTTCACCAGAAGTCAAATTAATGTAGATTTTCAGCAGAATGTGGTAAATATCCTAACATAAGAAGAGCATTCCAAGGAAAACTATCTGGAGGTCTGTTGATGGCTAGCTATAGCAGAACCACAAATCAGTCGTGCTGAGATTCAGCTCATTTAGTTTCAGTGCCTGCAGTGGAGACCCTGACAGATGTGACACTATAAGCTTCTCGCACAGTTCAGAGAGGAACTTGCAATTCTGGGACATAGGCTATCTCCTGCCCCCTTTCAGCTGTCTACTTAAGGAAGCAATAAATTTTCCCGACTCTGCTCACTGGTTCTCTGGCAGGTGATATTGTTAGCCCTAGGAGAAAAGAGAAAGATGTCTCCTCTGCAGGACCAACTCTAATTAGAGCTTGGGTCCAATTGTCATTTGAAAATATTTCTGCAAAGTGCTTGAGAAGTAGCAGGTGGGGCACTCCAGAAGCTCAGAGTGATTTCTGCTCTTTAAAAGGCAAAAGATGAAAAATACAACTTTTATTTTCTGAAGACAAAACTCCAACAGATTTCCTTCGTGCCTGAAGAAGTCCTCATTTCTTCCAGTCTGATCATGTTAAGACTTGGAGAATGTGCTAATGACCATTTCAGGACAACAAGATCTAAGAAGAGGGTTCAAATGTGATCAGGTCATAGACATCATTTAATCTTTGAGCCACATATTCACTGAAATAAACTTTTCCATCAATCATGTAAAGCCATCAATAAATCTGCAAAGAGACTATCCATACTATTCTGTGTAAATATCTCCAGATACTGAGAGGCAAATCAAGTTTCTAAAGCATTTTAATAATTGTATTTGCATTTATTCTATAGAAGTGCTTGAGGCTTTTAGCAAAAGAAAACTGTTTAGCTATCCCCTTACACATTTAATAAAATTATCCATTATCTTATCATTGATCTCATGTTTTCTCACCCTATCTCTTTCCATTTCCTACAAGTCATTAATCCCTCTCTTTTCTATAAATATAATAAAGGCATTTCAGGTAGTAATCAAGCCATGTGGATGCAGCTCCAATGCTCCATCACAGTTTATGAAGAAAAACAAGAAATTCAGGAGAGCAATTTATTGTATGCAGAATGCCTTGATCCACCATCCTCTTGTTTTCCTAGAGCAGCCTTTTATGACTAACACAGCTAACTTTCACAGGACATGCTGGTTTTCTTTCTAAGAATGTTGCAGCACATTACTTGCCATTATGGCCAGTCAGCAGTACAACTGCAGCTAGTCCTCACGACATTCTTCACTGGACATTCTCTTTTTCATTCCTGCATGGACATTCTCCTGGAGGCTGGGAGATATTGTGGTGAGCTGGGGCCTTCTATCTGGAAAACAAAGATAGAGGAATACATATTATTTGATGAGGCTTCTCTTACATATGCTAATCCTGGCACACCAACTAGGACAGACACTAAGAGGAGGCAAATGCCTTCACGGCTAAATGAAGACATCTCCTAACTGTGACAGTTTTAGTTAATAGCTAAGTGACAGATGCTATTATCCCCCACTACCCTCCCAGGGGTAGGTAAAAAGGGAATATGGAAGAGAGACTTTAAAGTTTGAAAAAAACTTAGAATAGGTTTCATGAAATAATCAAGATGGCAAATTATAGACAAATATCTACAAATATGTAAATATATTTGAAGACACAAATGAATATTCAAACACTGAACCCACATTCCTCAGTTGGTAATTACTTCCCCAGCAGAAAAGTCCTAACCTGGACTCGGCAGCAGATGGAGGTGCCCAAGTCCAGGGTTCCACTCACTGCACAAAAAAATATTGGAGCAGCTGAGCCAGCCCTACTCAGGGAGGTGTCCTGCCTTGGTGCAGTGTTCTTTTCTGGTCAGAAAACAGGAGACAGGAACACCAGCACAGTGAGAAAAGTCAAAGCAAACAGACTCATCCAGCCTGAGAGGCCAGGAGAGCTGTGAGAGGCCATTTTATCCTGAGCCCCATGGCCAGGAGCACTGGCCCCCTCTCCTCCCCACAGGCCCAGCCCAGAGCTCCAGGGCAGGAGCCGCCGGGCAGGTCTGGCTGCAGGGCCTTCTCGCCCGGCGCTCGCCGACCAGGACGCTCACACACTCCAAGCCAAGATGAAATCAGTGAGACCGGCCAACTGCAAACATGCCCCAATGACTTTGATCACATTCAGGAGCAAAGTGTATCTTGCTTTAAGAATTTTCATTGCTCCAGATTGGGAGTAAAATTTTAGGTGAGGGGATGTCTGACAACCCCACAAAGAAACACACAAAGGGGAGCTGCTTTCAGTCTGTGACAGCAGACACAACGTGCCAGTAAGTGCATAGTGAGTAATGTCAAATAACAGAATCCTAATCAATATACAAATGTGATGGGGGGTTTTATTGCAATAGGTTGGAAGCAGGATTAATATGGAAAAATCCAAGAACAAATACTGCTTTCACTGACTAGGACACCTGCAGTAGCCCGGGCAAATGGGATTCTAAAGCATTCCTGATATAAGTACTATTTATTATCATGTTCAGACAAGGTACTGTCCCTGCAAAGCCCTCTGTGGTCTTCTCAGTGTATAAATGGATTCACCAACATGCATTTAATAAATTGGCTAATTATTATGAGAAGTGTTTGGTGACCCTAGCAAAAAAAAAAATAAATTCTTTAGTATGCAAGCAGCTCAGAGTGCAGCAGAAGGACTGTACTTACAGATAATGGAAACAGACTGGAATAACTAGGCAAAAGGATGGCTAAATAGCTTTTAAATGAGATTGGAAGAGTGGGAGGGAGGAGATGTGGTAGAGGTCATCTCAGAGAAAGTACAGAGCAGAGAAGGGTGCAGGAATGAACAGCTCTTGCAAGTTGAAACAATTAGTGGGAAAGATGTTTTTCCCTCACTGGTAGGCTGATGATTAACTCTGAGAGCACTGCCATTACTTACTTTCAAAACACCTTCAGTAGTTAATCTTTAATTTTCGTCTGTCTTCCTGCTTTACTACCCTAGATGAATCTATGTGCTTTTCAACTTCAGAAATGCACAAAATCCATTATTCTTGTTCAGTAGCCTAACTCAGACTCCTCATGGGCACAACAGCCAGTAGACTCTTACCAGCCAGGAAACTGTTGGTCATTATAGGTGTAATTAGTTTTGCTTTGCCCTGTTACAAAGCAAGTCCAGTGAAAAACTTTCAAAAAGTTGAAGTCTGGGTCAGAAGGGGAAGAGCCCAGACTTTGCGTCCTCAGCTTTCTGAGGGTGTCTTGTCAAGATGAAGAACCATGCAGAACCTTCTCTTCCTAGTCTTTCAGTGGGACTTATCTCCAATCCATTTGGACATTCCTGTCATGTACTATATAAATTATGGAGGGAATCATAGACTCTTTGGAGATATTTGAAATGTGATAGAGCACAGACCTGAGCAACCTGTAGTAGGTGACCATGCTTGAGCAGAGTGTTGGGGTAGATTGTCTCCAGAGATCCCTTCCCACGTCAACCTCTCTGTGATTCTTGAAAAAACGTGTTGGGTTTTAGATGTTTTACATGACTGAAGTTAGATGAGATAAGTGCAAGTCTTCGGGGTTATGTTAGATCCTGCAAAAAAATATGCCCTGTAAAGAAAAGTCCTAAATAAGCTATTGACACTGAGCTGTTCACTTAACACCAGGAGTTAAACTGCACTTCCGATTGTTGTGATCTTGGCAGAAAAATAGCCTAGGGGAAGTGTTGTGAATAGGTGTTTTATTTCTAAAGTCTTCTTTTTTATCCCAGTTTCTAAGACTGCTAAAAGGAAGAATGGTGATCCCACTGCCTGTCTGGGAAGAGATCTGGTGTGCATAATAATAACCAGAAACACCTGGGCACCTCTGTGGCTTGAAGGCAGTGCAAAAGGCAGCTGCGTTCATTGACACCAAGTATAGCTATCTCTCCACCTTCTCAGAGCTGTCTTTAAAAACAGGTGACATAGTACCTGTTTTAGAAAGAACAACATGAAATATACTTTATTTTTTGCTATAGTTAGTTCTATAATATTCTGTGGTTCAACACATTTTTTCAGGGGCTTAAAAGTGGCAAATTCTGTGGTGAATATCAATGGCATGTGTAGTACAGCATGGAGAGCTGTAGTTCAGAGCCTGCACTCGGGTGGTCACTGTCCTGCAAAGCAATGCAGGTCACTGAGGGCTTCCTTGGGGAGACCAGGGGCTGCACTCACTGGTCCAGCATCGCATGGTGCTAATATGGAAACAAACAACCTCTGAGTTGCTTCTTGGCAGGGAAGGCTGAACAAAAGTCAATTTGACCTCTTGCAGAAGAGAAACACAATGGGACTGGGAAGGAAAATAAGAACTGGGGTAGTGATTAGACACCTTAATTATGTTACTATTTCATTAAGAGATGAGGGAACTTCTGGAACAATACTGCTGAAGTTTGAGCTTGTCAACAGCAACAGACTTTAGTGAGTAACTCTTATAAGAGCAGTTACTGTCACAGTTTCTGCTATTATTAAATCTCTTGAGATTTTTAGCTGCAATTTTACTTGAAGGCAGAATTGGAGGTGGAAACAGTCTCAATCCTTTTCTTTCATTCAAAATTAGATGTTATTTGGGTTTTGCACCAATTCTTATGTAATTTTCTGGTGCAAAGTTTGCTGCATTCTTGTTTTTAAATCATCACAGAGTTTGGCAGTACTCTACCTCATATAAGAGAAAGAAGCTAATGTGAAACACATTTTAGTTGTTCATTTTAAGCTTAATCTTAGCTTTTTTTAACCTTACACTACAGACCCCATGAATGACTGCTATGGCTTTTTGTAGAGCACAAGATATGTACGAACTGATGTTTGGTCCAGAAGATGCATACATTTAGGCTTGACTTAGAGCATTTGGACAGTAACCATGGAAGGACACTCCTATATTTAGTCCATGAGCAGGACCTCATAAGAAAAGATAGTACCATAATATCTGGAAGCACATACAAAAGTGCTTGGCAGATGTCATGTTGTACTGTTTGATAGCATACAAATCTAACCCTGTACTATATGTACTACATGAGAATGGATGAATATAAATGCTAGAAGAAAAATGTCATTGTGTTGCTTTCAGGGTAATTGCTAGAGAGCAAAGCTAATTTCCTTGAAATGTGGAGTTAGAGCTTTTTGATGAAAGGACTGAAGAGTTTGTTTTTGTCTCCAGTGTAGAGAAGCTGGATGTTTACTCTTCATTTTATATGTGCCTTTTTTTCTCCAAAGGAATAACAACAATGTAAATCCCTCTTCTGTCTGCAGAAATTGAAAGGATAAGAAGACTTTTTGGTAGCTTAAATACCTTTACAAGTTTTTCATTTCTCCTAGCACAATCCTCTAGTGTAAAACAGTTATTTCCATAAAGGTAATTATTTCTCTTTTCTGTTTCAAAGCCACGATTTCTACTAAACCCTTGGCTAGAGCCTGTACAAGAATGAAATATTCCCTTAAAATATTGGATTTTTTAAAAATTGCATTTCAAAGGTGATGTAAACTTTGATACAGCATTCACAGCTTCAGCACAAAGATGCTGGCACACAAATTTCCAGAAACTGAATGAAAATCTTGGAGAAAACCTGAAGCTCAACAATGCCAGCTTCCATTTGGAAAAGGTTAAAGAATAAGTAAATAATCTAACATTTTATTCACCTTATGCCTACACTAGTTTTAAACTTCAGTCTATTACCTTCAAAGGCTAAGACTTGTTTTTTTTACCAAAAATGAGAAAGCTAAAACTGTCACATAGCATGAGGATGCCAGCAGCTGCTACTTGCTTGAAAACTCAATCAGTTTTGAAACCAAAATAAACCCAAAAAACTTCACAGGTCATTTTACAACTGGCTTTCAGACAAGAACTCAAGGGTGAAGGTGTTGTCATTTTTTTGGACAGTTTATACGGCTTACCATAAATACAGTCAATGTACTCAGGGAATCCTTGAGTATTGCCAGCTTTGAAAAATCATGCCATTTTTGGTGTTCTGTCAGAACTTATCTGTAAAGATTTCACTAGCTCCAAAATTTACTAGATTTTCTGTCCCATCAAGAAACTTTGGTTACTTGTCCCACGTTTATGCATGTTTGGGATGCTGAATACAGGCTAACCAGGAGGCAGGCACAGCTGCTGCTCCCACCTCTGCCTGCTACTGTTGCCCTAGACTGGATTTTGTTTTCCATTACTTAAGTCTTCCATGGGCTGAACAATACAATAGCATAGCTGAAGCTCACCTTATGTTGTCATGCATGGTGTGGGTGGGCAAAAAGGTTGAAAAGACATAAAACATACACAAAATAAAAGTAGATCATGTAGATAGACATATATAGAATTTACAGGGATGAATCTGATGATGAAGGAGCTCACAGGCTCTGTCCGTGCTATGCTAGAGAAAAAGATTTAATTTCAGTTCTCTCCTAGGCAAGCTTGAAGACCTCAAGTGTCACAGAGGGATGACTTTGTGCCATAATTTGTAAAGAGGATTAACAAAAGACATGTTCTTTCTTTCCCAGAGGATCTTGAAGAAAATCTGTCTCCTGGTGTACTGCCTTGGGCATTGATTATCCCAGTTCAAGAATTTGTAATGAATATATGACTGAGATCCAAGGGAAGACTCTGGGTTTTGCTTATTAAAATAAGACTTTGCAGGTCTGGGATGGCTTCAGATATGCTTAGTGACCAGCCAGAATGAGGAATCTATGCATCCTTACATCTATTTATTCATGACAACACCCCCAAATTGCTACAGAGGTCTCCTTATTTAGCCTGTGGAGACTAGATAGCATGCCAGTATGGGGCTGAACTTACAGAAGTTACTTTATTCTCATGATATGTATGCTGCTGATTTATGCAAAGCAAGATTTTTGACAGAAGAGAGTTTTGTCTGGATTTCTCATAAAAAAATTACAGGAACTTATTGAATGGGAAGAAAATTCGTATTATCTAAGCTCTTTAATAAAAAGTGTAAAAATCATAGTTGCACTCTTTTTCATTTACACCAGAGCACAAGCTGCTGTTTTGGCAGCTTGTGGGAGTTAAGAGAAACCCATTCACATTTGGGGCTCATTTTTATGTCTTAGGAAAAAGGATCTTCTCTCCCGGTTTTGGTATTCCTCACTAAGCACATTGATTGGTAGTGACAATAAGCAATGATCCAGCCATTAGAGACTGAGCTATTTCTAGCGTCTGAGGTTGAATTAACCAAAACATGAGACGACTTTGCCACCTGGAAGAAGGGAACACAACTGACCACAGGGGAAAGGAAAATAACTGTGTCCTGCATTCTCTAACTCTGCTTACTGTGATTCATCCTTAGACATGGTATACTTGGCAAATCAAAAACAGGTGGATGCAAAGAATATTTTCATCTGGGCAGAGCAGTGGTAGAGCAACTTCCTGGCTGGGCAGATAACTAGAAGGGCAACAGGAGCCATCAGCTTAGTTTTATACTTAGAGAGTATTTCCCAAGAAAAAAAAATGGATCAAAAATTATCAAACGTCCTTAAGCCTACTTTTTTAAATTTTTTTTTGGGGGGGATTGTGCTGCTTTGTTCTGTTTTTCCACACACTTTATTTGCTCAATGGAACTAGATCCTGCATTTTCTGAGCTTTCTGCTCCAGCTATTACCTTATTACCTAGTAGGAAGAGTGAAAATGAAGGATTTTGGAGCAGAAATTGAAATTTCCTTTATCTCTCTCTCTCTATATATATATATATATATATCTTAATACATCTCTTAACTGTGTGATTTTTCAATATACAGAACAATAATAGGCTGATATTCCTGCTCAGTATTTTTCTTGGAATTTTGGGGAGTATTTAAAGAGCTCCAAAGAAAGCAGTGCACCTCTCTACCTCCTCTGTGCAACAATAAAGACTAAACAGGGATAAAACTACTTGTACCATTTCAGTGAGAGACAGCAAACATTTCCTAATCCTGTGTGGAGAATCATGGAAACCTTCTTTTGACTCAGAATGAAGTTCTTAATGAGAAATATTTCTGGAAAGAAAAATTTATCTTTATAAGCTTGAAAGAGGCAAGAGTGCTTATTTTGGCTACAGGTTCCCCTATGGAGAGCAGCCTTTCCACTGTGAGTTATTAGACAAGATGTTTACAGACTTTACCTTTCAGCACCTGAAACTCTTTCTTGCCACTGCAGACTCATTTGACGTAAAAAATGTAAATAGTATCTATAGCTACATGAAGCAGAGCATCACCAGTATGACCACTTCTGTTTCTGGGCCTTCCATTGCCAAGGGAGGAAATATCTTCTATCTGGAAATGGTAAGACATAGTGACAACAATGTCCCCGAGTCTGTGACAGGTTTCTCTTTGAGTGTCTTCACTGGGACTTGTACTCATTTCCTCATCCTCAGCATTTGTAAGCTGTTTCTAGCATGCAGCAGCTGCCTGCTCTCCTGAGTCTCTAAAGAGACTCCATTAAACAACCATTCTGCTAAAGCCATGAAAAGAGTTTAATCTGATGCCTCAAAAAGTGTTTGGAAGCCATTGCTAGCAACACAAAAGCTTGACTGAGGATCTAGTGCAGCATCCCTCAGGAGAGAGCAAACTTGTTTTTAGAAATGGAAGGTTTGACTGTGAAGTAGGCTCTAGGGACATTTCCGCCTTTTTCCTCAAAACCTGCTCACTCTAGTCCTTCTATGGAAACTTAATGCCATGAATGAAACCCACACATCTCCCTTTTCCCACCTTCCTGCCCCTTTATCTGGGACTCAATTTGCTGAAGTGCAGTAGGAGATATGGAATGGTCAGTTTAAATATCTTCTCCTAGCTGATATGGAAAGATAATAGCAGAAGAGGCTGCAATTCACATGTAACATGGCTGGAAAAGTTAAAAAGAGACTGATTCATTCAGCTCTGCCTTATTTGACACTGCATTAAGCATCAGCTTGTCAAAAAGGCCAAGAGGGTATCCAGGTGGAGGCAGTTGGGAGTGCAAGCAGAGCCCTATGTCTGAACCTGTGAGTGAAGCTGGGCTGGGGACAACAGCTAACCAGGGCTTGGAGCTTTTTAGACCCCCACTGAGGGGGGACAGGCTGATGTGGGATGTGCTTTGGATTTGCTCTTTGGAGTCATAGTTGCTGTGGAGTTAGCCAGCTGCGTCTGATATCTTGTCTGAGGAGGGTCAGAATAACCACATAAAAATATTTCCATTTGTTTTGTGTAATTGGCAACTTAATGGTGTTTTGTCATGAGTCTGGGGCAATGTGGCTTGCTGTGAGGGAGTCCAGACAGATATAATGAATATTTTGTTCTGGCTGTGAGAGAAACCTTAGAAATTTGAGGAATTAATTCCCTTTTGAGCTAAAGGACAATTGGATTATAGAGGCTGTCATTAAGGTAATCACTGCAGATCTGCTGCCCTTGGCATTTCTGCACAATACCTTGCAGAACCTTCCTGCTTGGCAGCTTCTGAGAGCATCAGTCTTTGATTTCAGATCCTCACCATCTTCTGCACAGGGAGACCAAGCATTCAGGGGCCAATGATGTCCAGCCTTTGTGGTAGATAGCTGGAGTCCTACAAAGCTGAAGAACCTTTCTAAATGTATCTCATAGTTTGGGAGGTTAACAGATGGGCTGCAAGAACGGATCCACAGTTTTCAAAATTAATGGTCCTTAAATCATAAGATGTGGGTTTTAGTGTAATACTCATGGAAAGTGGACATTGATTAGTGTAACTAATGGAGCAGGCAAATTCAAGTGTGATTAGGGAAGCAGAAGAGGAGTAAGATCAGGTAAAGTCACTGATCTGGAACCAGCAGGTGGGACCCCACTGAGCCAACGTGTTCAAGGGGAGATCTTTGAGAAGATGCCTAGTACCAAAGGATCTCTGTCAATGTCCTCTCCAGCTGCAGCTGTGCGCATGTGCTGATCTCTCAAACGGCTGTCTGCTCACCCTCCCTTGGGGACAGGGAAGATGGGGAATGATTACCTTTAAAATATTTCAGATTTCAAACTCATGTTTTACCTCTCTGTCCCAAACTGTTTTCATAGAATCATAGACTCATAGAATCATAGGGGTTGGAAGTGACCTCTGACGATCATTAAGTCCACCCAACCAGGAACACTTAGGACAGATCACACAGAAACATGTCCGGACAGGTCTTGAAACTCTTCAGAGAAGGAGACTCCACAGCCTCTCTGGGCAGCCTGTTCCAGTGCTCTGTCACCCTCACAGTAAAGAAGTTTATCCTCATGTTGAGGTGGAACTTCCTCTGTTGTGACTTGGTACTGTTTCTCCTCATTATTTTGTTCTGGCTGTGAGAGAAACCTTAGAAATTTGAGGAATTAATTCCCTTTTGAGCTAAAGGACAATTGGATTATAGAGGCTGTCATTAAGGTAATCACTGCAGATCTGCTGCCCTTGGCATTTCTGCACAATACCTTGCAGAACCTTCCTGCTTGGCAGCTTCTGAGAGCATCAGTCTTTGATTTCAGATCCTCACCATCTTCTGCACAGGGAGACCAAGCATTCAGGGGCCAATGATGTCCAGCCTTTGTGGTAGATAGCTGGAGTCCTACAAAGCTGAAGAACCTTTCTAAATGTATCTCATAGTTTGGGAGGTTAACAGATGGGCTGCAAGAACGGATCCACAGTTTTCAAAATTAATGGTCCTTAAATCATAAGATGTGGGTTTTAGTGTAATACTCATGGAAAGTGGACATTGATTAGTGTAACTAATGGAGCAGGCAAATTCAAGTGTGATTAGGGAAGCAGAAGAGGAGTAAGATCAGGTAAAGTCACTGATCTGGAACCAGCAGGTGGGACCCCACTGAGCCAACGTGTTCAAGGGGAGATCTTTGAGAAGATGCCTAGTACCAAAGGATCTCTGTCAATGTCCTCTCCAGCTGCAGCTGTGCGCATGTGCTGATCTCTCAAACGGCTGTCTGCTCACCCTCCCTTGGGGACAGGGAAGATGGGGAATGATTACCTTTAAAATATTTCAGATTTCAAACTCATGTTTTACCTCTCTGTCCCAAACTGTTTTCATAGAATCATAGACTCATAGAATCATAGGGGTTGGAAGTGACCTCTGACGACCATTAAGTCCACCCAACCAGGAACACTTAGGACAGATCACACAGAAACATGTCCGGACAGGTCTTGAAACTCTTCAGAGAAGGAGACTCCACAGCCTCTCTGGGCAGCCTGTTCCAGTGCTCTGTCACCCTCACAGTAAAGAAGTTTATCCTCATGTTGAGGTGGAACTTCCTCTGTTGTGACTTGGTACTGTTTCTCCTCATCCTATCACAGGGCACCACTGAAAAGAGCCTGTCCCAATCTTAACACCCACCCTTCAGATATTTGTAGATATTTATAAGTTCCCCTCTTAGTCTTCTCAAGACTAAACAGCCGAAGTTGTCTTAGCCTTTCTTCATATGACAGGTGTTCCAGTCCCATAATCATCCTCCCAGCTCTCTGTTGGACTCTTTCCAGTATGTCCCTATCACTCTTTTGTCTGTGTTAGAGTGATATACTCATACGTAAACAAAATAAAAGAGAAAAATCAGCCCACAAATGGATGATCATCTGGGATCAATCAAAACTACATTCAACATGAAATTGCATCTAGCGTTTACAATTACCAGTAAGTGAAAGTGACAGGTTAAATACAGAAAGAAAAATATCAGAAAACCACACTGCAAAACAAAATGCATTTACCAAAACACAAGAACAGATGCTGGGCAGTAAACCAGCAGATCAGTAAACAGTTTCTAGACCATGAAGAGATGTTAACCTTCCTGGTTTCCTATAAAGCTCTATTTACCATCAAGGGGTTTTCTTGTTTGTTTTCTTTTGTTGTTTTTAAAAACATAGCAAAGACTCTACTGTTCCATGGACCACCCATTGGACTCAGTCTCACATCCCAGTTTTTAGGAACAAATACACTAAGCAGATTTGCCAAACTGGTTGGAGTGTAAGTGTCTTGCATGATAGTTTGTGTGCATAAGTGTCCTAGAACAAAACTATTGATTTTAAAGGGTTCTATAATCTTAAAATTAATGATGAAAATTACTTAATATTAAGTTTGCTAATACCTCTCACCCTTGCCTGGCTGCAGGTGGGTGTCCCTGGGTGGGTCTTAATTCTCAAGAATTAACCTCTCTGAGAGGTGCCCCCACTGAAGAGAAGGTCCAGCAATCAGCTGGGAAAGTGTATGGGAATTCTCTAGATCAAAGATGGGACCAGGCTTTTATGGAATAAAATGGATTGACTGCTATAATTTAACTACTTAGTCGTACCTCTAAAATCTCTCATTGGAGAATAAAAGGAAAACAGTGGGAAAAACCACAAAGGCCTTGTTCTCTCCAAGCAAACTCTTGTTTATCCGCTCATTCTTACTTTAGCTCTGTTTTGGTCCTAGCTATGGCTGGGCTAGGCTCTGTGCCCTTCAGCACTTCAGGGCAGCTGGTGTTAGGAACCTCTGTACTTCCAAGGTTGTTACCAGTTCAGAGCTTGCCTAGGCCCTTTCCTTTCTCATGGTGATCTTTCACTGCAGGCCTGGGCCTGTCAAATTGAGAGACAAAAAGCAATTGAATCACAGAGTGAAACTGAGGCAGGCATATTGAGTGATGGAGTGCCCTGCTAGAATAACTTAGTGAAAAAACTTACCAATATCAGCAGGGCAAAAGGGGTGTTCACTTTCTCCTGTCCTGAAAGATCAAGCAGCCTGGAATGGCAGCTACTGCTCAGGTGTACTGCTTCCATGCCTGTAACATCACCTTCTCACTGCCAGTGCAGCAAGTTTTGCAACTCTTCAGTTACTGGAACTGAAATTTTGAAAGAAGATTGTGCCTGGCATTGAAGTTTGTTTAAATTCACCAAAAATATAGTTTTCCTGAGAAGGAGAGGAGGTATCAGCCAGTGCTAAAAGAACATTGACAAGCTTCACTTTGAAATACTGTCTCAACTCTGTGCTTTGAAGTAGAGGGGCCTTATTCAGCTAATAGATGCACTTTTTGTTGCCACTGTATACCCATACTTGGCCACACTTTGAAGCTTCAAAAACCTGCAATAGGTATCTGCTCAGCTGATGCTACCAAGAGTTGGTTTCTAAAATCTTTAGAAATTTTGTATAAATAGAGTGTATGCAGCAGAGAGCTCAGCAGTATCTATAGGGGAGGTGGTATTAGGGAAGAGAACTGGTTATGGCTTTGTAGTGTTGTGGAGACTTAAAAGGAGATTGCCTAAGCAAAGAAATGGGCTTCTAGGAAATAGAAGAAGAAGTGGGGTAGACTATCAAGAACTGAAAAGCTGGTAATTGGATTTTGGTCTAGAAACTTAAGAGCTGAAAAGAGCATATTAAAAGTAGAAAGAAAAAGGCACTGAAAACTTTGTTGCTGGAAGGAGGAACTGGTCAAACAACAATTAACATGATGGGACTGAAAGCCAGAAATAGCTGGGGAAGGGAGAGGAAATCCAAATAGAGACTGACAAGGATGAAGCTAGATGATAAGACAAGTACTTGGGGATGGATTAAAGCCTAAAGAATTTTGTTCTCAGCTGCTGGCAGCTGCTCCCTCACCTTTTGAGAAAGATGTAGTTTATGACTGCGAGGTCTTGTCCAGTGCCCAGTTTAGCCTTTGCTTGTGTGTGACAATGCTTCTATGTCCCCCAGCATCTCAGTAAACACATAAGTGGAAGCAGATGCAGGATGGTTCCTATAACTCAGCCTTTTGATTGAATGTAAAGTTACCCAGAAGGAATCTGGCTAAGACAGCATTTTGACAGAGGAAGCAGTAGGGTATTTAATGCAGTTATCCTTTCAGCCTGGGAGGAAGGGATACTGCTGGGGGGGTGATTTGCTAACAGTTCCCTCAACAGCACAACAAAGTGACATTTAGGCCTTCTGGAAGTCTTTCTAACCCTACAACAGAGCAAGTCTTTGCAAGAAGTTTCCAAACGTTTTAGAACAGCACCTGAGTTGCAGAATAGACATAGTCTAGGGGCTTTGGGGTTTATTTTTCATTCTTTTGTAACCAAAAAGGATACAATTCAACCACAATACACTATTTCTTTTTTTTTTATTACTAAAGTATGCAGTAGAACTACATCCCTTTCTCACAGACATCTTTTTCCCTTCATAATGTACAAAGCGTTCCTGTTGTCTCTGCATTGTAGCCTTAGAAGACAATTTCCTCTCCTCTATAGTAAAATGCTAAATCCACTAGAGGGGGCATCTATCCTAGCCTGTTTTTGCCATACTGAAAGTAGCTGTAGTTTCCTTTGGCTTTTGAGACTTCCTCTTTCCTTTTCCACAACTACCATAGTCCCCTCAGTGCTGGGTAAGATACTAATGGAGCCCTTTCATTGAAATCTTACCCTAAGTATATGTTTCTGTACATAAGTATGTACAAAATCCAATACCTCTATGCTCTTCATCATAATTGGTTTTGACCTCTGTGGGAAAAGTCATTTTCATCCACATGCTTCCCTTCCCTTTGAACAACTCTAATGTTGCAGAGCAATGATCTGAGCTTCCTGAAAGGTTCCTGATATCATGTATTTACTCTATTGGTCTTTCAAGTTGTAAAAACTCCCTCTAAATTATATATATATGTATATACACACACATATCTAAGCTGACAAAGCAGAGAAATCAGTTACAGAATAGAGAAATAAATGAGCATGACCCACAGTAACAAGTGTATCTTAAGGACTGAAGATATTAATACACAAGCATCCTTTTAAACCCTGAGGTGGGTTGAAAAGACACCCAGGCACAAGATTGTTTGCAACAGTTTTGAGCTGTCCTATTGTCACAGGCTGCAGTAAGCTTGTTCTGTCTCCTGTTGCTGTGCGGCATAATAGGGTAGAAGGTTTGTATGTGGCTTCCCATATCAGTGCTGGAGTCTGCTGCATCTTGGGTGGAGGGAACTGTTACAAATACCTGTGCCTGTAACGTGCTTCGGTTTAGAAAGCACCATGTTAGCATAAAATCATATTACTGTTCCCCACCTCAATATAAAATGTCTGGAAAATTAAAGAGGTAAAAAAAAAAACAACAACCAGATCCCAACAATATTTAGCTCTCCTCACATCCATCATGTTAATTTAGAAAATCAGGAAGGCAATAAAACAGAACTGAAAGTTGAGCTTGCTTATAGAGCCTTAGCAGTACCCATGGTCTGAAGTTATCACATCCCCCAAGGCCAGAGAAGGATTGATCTACATAGAATAGTTCTAATGGTTATTTGTCAAATATAATTTCCATAATGAAGGTACCAGTACTAACATTTTCCTGGCACATTATTCCATAGTTTGATAGATCATATTTTACTCTTATTAAGACACATTTTTCCTCTTCTCAGTTCTGGCGCTCTTGCATTTCAGCTGAGATTTCACCATAATTCAAGAACATTTTTGTTCCAGCTTATTCCCTGAAAACATTATGGAAATTTACCTTTAGTAAAACTTCTACTCTATAGACCCAACTTTGGAAAAAAATTAATAAACAGATCAGTTTCACTTTGTGTCCAAAAGCCAAAAAATCCTGGACGGAAGATGTCCTAGTCAAGGTGCTTCTACCAAGAATACCAGATGTCCATAGTTCCTAGGGAAAGCACTTTACATCAGCAAGTGTTATCTGGGTAAAAGAATGAGAGGTTATACTCTTTGTGGCTTGGACACAGCCCATCTAGCTTTCCAGTGTTAGACTTATTTGAGTAGCAGTGTAATCTACCATACATTGAGTGCTTTTTAAAGCATGGCTTCCATAGTAGCAAGGACTACTTGCTGAGGTGAGGTAACCAGTGAGGGTAGTGATAGGACAAGCGGTAATACATTTAAACGGAAAGAGGGTAGATTTAGGTTAGACACCAGGAACAAATTCTTCACCATGAGGGTAGTAAGGTGCTGGAATATGTTGCCTAGTGAGGTTGTGGAAGCCACCTCCCTGGGGGTGTTTAAGGCTTTGAGGCTTGGGAAGCTGTCCCTGCTCACAGCAGGGGGGTTGGAACCTGATGATCTTTAAGGTCCCTTCCAACCTTAACCATTCTGGGATTCTATGAGTCTATGAATCTATGATACGAAGTGTCCTGATAGTGGTCTCTAATGAAGCACAGGGAGTGCTGGATTACGTCAGGTGATAGTTCCAGTTACCTGAGCAACTGCATCTCTATTTCTCTCTTTCTCTCTTTCTCTCTTTCTCTCTTTCTCTCTTTCTCTCTTTCTCTCTTTCTCTCTTTCTCTCTTTCTCTCTTTCTCTCTTTCTCTCTTTCTCTCTTTCTCTCTTTCTCTCTTTCTCTCTTTCTCTCTTTCTCTCTTTCTCTCTTTCTCTCTTTCTCTCTTTCTCTCTTTCTCTCTTTCTCTCTTTCTCTCTTTCTCTCTTTCTCTCTTTCTCTCTTTCTCTCTTTCTCTCTTTCTCTCTTTCTCTCTTTCTCTCTTTCTCTCTTTCTCTCTTTCTCTCTTTCTCTCTTTCTCTCTTTCTCTCTTTCTCTCTTTCTCTCTTTCTCTCTTTCTCTCTTTCTCTCTTTCTCTCTTTCTCTCTTTCTCTCTTTCTCTCTTTCTCTCTTTCTCTCTTTCTCTCTTTCTCTCTTTCTCTCTTTCTCTCTTTCTCTCTTTCTCTCTTTCTCTCTTTCTCTCTTTCTCTCTTTCTCTCTTTCTCTCTTTCTCTCTTTCTCTCTTTCTCTCTTTCTCTCTTTCTCTCTTTCTCTCTTTCTCTCTTTCTCTCTTTCTCTCTTTCTCTCTTTCTCTCTTTCTCTCTTTCTCTCTTTCTCTCTTTCTCTCTTTCTCTCTTTCTCTCTTTCTCTCTTTCTCTCTTTCTCTCTTTCTCTCTTTCTCTCTTTCTCTCTTTCTCTCTTTCTCTCTTTCTCTCTTTCTCTCTTTCTCTCTTTCTCTCTTTCTCTCTTTCTCTCTTTCTCTCTTTCTCTCTTTCTCTCTTTCTCTCTTTCTCTCTTTCTCTCTTTCTCTCTTTCTCTCTTTCTCTCTTTCTCTCTTTCTCTCTTTCTCTCTTTCTCTCTTTCTCTCTTTCTCTCTTTCTCTCTTTCTCTCTTTCTCTCTTTCTCTCTTTCTCTCTTTCTCTCTTTCTCTCTTTCTCTCTTTCTCTCTTTCTCTCTTTCTCTCTTTCTCTCTTTCTCTCTTTCTCTCTTTCTCTCTTTCTCTCTTTCTCTCTTTCTCTCTTTCTCTCTTTCTCTCTTTCTCTCTTTCTCTCTTTCTCTCTTTCTCTCTTTCTCTCTTTCTCTCTTTCTCTCTTTCTCTCTTTCTCTCTTTCTCTCTTTCTCTCTTTCTCTCTTTCTCTCTTTCTCTCTTTCTCTCTTTCTCTCTTTCTCTCTTTCTCTTTCTCTTTCTCTTTCTCTTTCTCTTTCTCTTTCTCTTTCTCTTTCTTTCTTCCTGTACTGCTCACAGGTGAGAAGACACTGTCCACAGTGGTGTGAGCAGAAGCCTAGAGGAGCCATAACTCTTCCCTTACCACTGACCATCAGGTCTCATTACATTCTCAAAAGTGTTATCCCTCCCCAACACAGATGAGAGCCTCTCAGAGTCAAACTCACAGGCTCCTACTCTTTTCCTACTTAAAATACACTAAGAAAATGTCTGGGTTTAGAATAGGATACTTTTTACAAGCCTTTTACTTCGTATCACATACTAACATGCACTGAGACCAGGCTGCAAGTGGCACAGCTGGAGAGAAGCAAAGAGCCTGGCTTTTAAAATACTTATTCAAAATTAGCTTTCAAAGAGCAGCCAAACAGACCCAGAATATATTAGAATGGAGCACAAAATGTGATTAAAGGCAAATGACATGTGATAAATGGAATATACAAAAAGAAATGAGATGCCATGACAAAATGGCAGCAACTGTATTATATGCAGAGAGGGAATGCCAAATTGGAAATGATAAATACTGGACTGAGTATATGGCACCAAAACACTGACATTGAACAGAAGATGATGAGAATGGTCATCATTAAGGAAAAGAACAGAGAGCAAGCAAATTTACTCTTATCAGTATAAAGGTACTGTAAGCAAATGGACAAGTTTGACATGAAGGCCTGTCAGGTATACTGTATGTGTGAAATATAAAGACATTGTTGACAAAAAATTCTGTTCTAACAGCAGTTATTCTACCTCAGACTTCCAAAAGAGTTCAGATCTTTCAAGAGGCAAAGTTTCAGAGAATACATGCAGATGAAGCCTGAACCTGATAAACCGAGGCTATGGTTTACTGCAAAATCCAGACACATGCACTAAAGAACACTGAGCAATATGGTGGCAAGAGATCACTTTATTTACTCAATTCTGATCAAAAGGCTTTTTGAAGATATTTTTCTAACTTTACCAGGCATATATGAGAGTTTACCTGAGAAAAAAGAACGACATTAACGGCTACAGAAAATGCAGAATCAAAAGCAAAAACCTTCTTTTGACTGCCTTGAGAAATGTCAATCTTTTAGTCATGAAAGCATCATTTTTATTTCTACAAAAAATGTCAAGAAGAAAGTTTGACACCTACTGCTAGTATGGCAAGTAGTGCAGCCTCTGTCATATTTGGATGATTTCTTTTCATTCATTCACAGAATGAGTATTTTCCTGTTCACAGAGCTTTTGCAGAATTTCCTCTCCTCTGAACTACAGTCTGTAGTACACAGAGGTGTTGGTACAGCCTCTGCACAGACCTGTAATTCCTTTCCCTGCAGCCCAAGAAAGCCAGCTCCCACCTGTGATAGAGGCACCCAAAACTACACAGGATCTGACTAAGAATATTTATTGCAACACTATTTAGCCCTCTAATAAATCAAAACAAATACCACTGATTCAGATGTCAGGAATATCAATGCACTACACCACAACTACTTGAGAATTCCTAAGCTTTTTTGACTAGTCTTAACATAGGCGATCTTAGATTGTATAATAATGATAATAATGATGATGATGATGATTATGATAATAATAATAGTAGTAATGTTCCCAAATGATGTGCACGCTCACTCAGACAAAAGGGAAGGGGAAAGCTGCACCCTCACGTACCTGGAATCACTTGCCCAATAGGGACAAGACTCACTCAAAGATATATCTAGGAGAAATGTATCACTCAAAAAAAGATGAGGTCACTCAATCTCAAGAAATTTGCTTAGGTGGCATCTCAGCCTAAAGGGTAGGCTTCCTGGCAGACCTACTACTCCAAAGGAAAACCCAACCAGCTTCCCAGCGGGGAATTCCATTGTTACAAATTCAGATCTGACCTATGGTCATTAATTCGTTACTCTACCTGGGTCAGGACACCTCATTGGCTGGGGACTCTGTTTGTCAACAGAGGGTCCCATCCCAGCAATCCCCAAATTGCCCACAAAAACCAGGTGCCACCCTGTCTGCTGGCAGTTCCACAGCCCAGCAGGGGTGAAGACCAGAAATTGGTCTTAGCGCCACCCAGTCTGACCTACTAAAAGTGGACCCATTAGGGGTTCTTCTGCCATCTCCAGAGAGCTTAACTGATAATATAACTTCCCCCAGCACCGGCTGCAGGGGGAAACATGAGTTCCCTGCCACACCACACATGCTGGCTAGGCTGCAGTGAGGAAATCTCTAAATTTCTCAGTTTGAAAATTTGAAGATCCTCAATGGAGAGCATGAAAGATACAGTTTTGGAAGATAAAATTTGTCAAAACTGATTCTTCAGAAAACTATTCCAACTATCAGGCATGCTCATTGGAACTCTTTTTCTCCTCCCCTCACCCCTCCCATTCTTTTATTGCTCAAAAAATTATAGAAGAAATGGACATGTGATGTGACTGTAGGTCAGATTGTCCCTTCGGTAAGAGGATGGTTTATCATGGAGGTCAAAGTTGCTAAGACAATCAGGAGAGAGCCTGCTCCACTGTTTTTTTTAATACTCGGGCCATAATGTTTTGAACTCCCTGCTGAGAAGGTTGTTAAGATGGTAGTCTAAGACTTAATAAACTTTACTTCTATTTAGACGTCGATCTCCTTAGTCCCTGCCTCCTTATGAAAAGACTGTCACTCCAGCTTTCAGTAATGAGGCAGATCAATCTGCAAATACAAGAAAGAGTTGCTCACCCTACCTTCCTTCATTTGCAAAACTGCAGCCAGTGCAGGAGAGCAGGCAGAATTAGCACGAATTATCATGCAGAAGACCAAACATTTCTGCAGTGCATGGGAGAGGCGGAATCAGTGTTATCTTCTCATTGCAATGCTTAATAAAAATAGATAATAAAGCATTTGGAATACTGTTGAAGCAAATGCTAGTTAAAATGAACCTGATAATAGAAGTCTCAGTGGGCTTTCTTGAATCAAGCATTAGTATTGAGCAATAAAGAATATTTCCCAAGAGCTTGCTTAATAAGGGAATAAAGGTAAAGATTTTATTCACGTTGTTCATTCTCCCCATCTTTTGTGGTTAACTGTGTTTGTGCTTGGGACCCACAGTGTAATAATGTCCAATGCAGCCTTCCCTTTGTCAGGATGAGCTGCTGACACACTGTAGCTGCTAGGGTTGTAAAAGCAGGAAACACCTTGGTTTCTCAGGTGTCCAGGAGAAGCTTAAGAAATCTTGTAGATATGCATGAAGTGAGAGAAAGAGTCTTGTGTCAGGAATGTCATCTATGGAGGGTGGCGGACACTAATTGAAAGAGCAGGGCAGTGTGCAGGTGAACATAGAGAATCTGAGTGATCCAAATTTGAAGGACATATGGCTGTGAGAAACCAAGGGTGACACACTGATGAGCCTGTGTTGATGTTCTCTTCCACCTCCTGTTTCCAGGCAGGACCCACGAAGCACTCCTGACAGGTGGCACTGGGAAAAGGTCAGCGTGGAGAGGATGACACAGACACAGAATGGTTGAGTACATGAAAATAACTTTAAAAAGAGCTTGTTTACATTGTGCAAGAGCAGCCCTCCACATGTAGTGACCTGAGAGGCAGTTCAAGGGATCTGGAAAAAAAGACAATACCTATGCCTTTTTTGTATTCTTTAGGTAGGCAGGCATGTTTGTTTTATTTCTTGCACTGCATCATCCTGTCTTCATCTTTCTTTTATTTTCTATACAGGAATATATATAAAAAGTAATTATGGGTTAGTGTGACAGGATAGGAAAGAAAACTTTTGGAATATGATCCCACAGAACGTTACTGCTTGAGTAGCTGAGATACAAGGTTTTTATTTATGCTGTATTAAGACTTGAGAACCCTCAATATTTAATCAATATCTCAATATAGAGCTGATGGCAAAGGACAGTGATTCTAGCACCAGTCCTTGAGAACATCCAAGGCCCAGACTAGATACTATATATCTGAGTTGTGTTAGTGAAATCATCAGCATACAAAGGGGAACCCAATCACAATATGCATGGCAAATTCAAATTGCCTGTGAGAAAAAATACAAGCACTTCCATCTGAAACATACTGCTCAATACACAGAACTATGAAGCACTCATTCAGGTATGAAATGCCAGTGGAAGCAAATAAAATAGAAAGATAATGGATAATGCCTAAACCTTCAGCACTTCCAAAAATCATGCTAGGTCCATTTAGACTAGAGAACTGCTGGAAACATGAATCTAAATCTCCTTCATTAAAATTACAGTTTGTAATTTGTATTTCAAAAGGTCTGGTAAATGGAAACTGGACACCAAACAGCATCAGTATTCTGTAGAAAATAATTCTACTGAAATAGGAACTACTTTTCAATCAAGTAATGAGCTTTGTCAGACATTGGATCCCTTCCAGCAAGTGCACACTTTGCATTATTCACACTATATATGGTAAATCTTGTATTTCAAGAAATTAGGATAAAGCCTATTTAGTTTTAAAAATCCCTGATCTATATTTCACTGAAATAAATGGAAATGTTCCCCTTAACTTCAAAATGGAAGACATTCCAGGCTGTTCTGGTTTGAGCCAGAATTAAGCCAGTTTTTATTTTGCTGATTTTTTTCCTTCAGTGATCTTTCTTTTAACTAGCAACTGTGTGTTCTGCTAGGCTGATAAGACACTGGAATGTTTTTGTAACTGCTGGGTCTTCAAGGTTGCACCTTCGCTCTGCCGGCTCAAACACTGCGGGGACATCTGTGGCCCCTCTGTGGGAGGCTGGGTTAGACAGGCAGCAAAACTGGCCAGAGATATTCCATTCCATATATCTATGTAGGCTCAGGGGAAGGTCAGAGATCACAGAGGACAACTTCCTTCCTTCTTTTTTCTCCCCTTCTCTTCCGTCCATGGCCAGCGCCCAGGGAGGACTCTGTCCATCCATCACCGTTGACCCTTAGGCCCGAGCTCTCCTGACCCTCATCACTCTGTGCTTTCTCCAGCAGCATCTCCAGGATTCCTTGGGACTGTCTTAATCTCAAGGACGTGCTGTGGGAGTTGCTGGGGGTGGGGGGAGGCGAGAGGCTTTTGCCCATGCCTGAACATATTTGCATATACTTTTATATATTTTCTTATATCATTCATTAGTGTTTAATTAAAGCTGTGTAGTTTAGTTTTCAATCCAGCCAAGTCTCTCTCTTTTTCTCTCTCTCCTTCCCTACCTGGGTGGGAGGAGGAGGAGATCGAGAGCGTTGTTGTCGGACCCGAGTCAAATGGTGAAACAGGCTTTTAATGAATTAGCTCATTTAGTATGTAAAATAAGTTTAGTAACTCTTCTGTTTAGTTGTAGAAGTCATAGAAGTTCACATAGAATCATAGAATTACAGGGGTTGAAAGGGATCTCTGAAGATCATAAGTCCAACCTGTCTGCTGCAGCTGTAACACCTAGGGAAGATGCTACAGGAGAGCATCCAGATGGATCTTGAATATCTCTAGAGAGGGAGATGTTTCAAACTGGATGTTTCAGAACATCCAGTTGGTTTGTTTTTTTTTGGTTTTTTTTTTCTTTCTCCTATAACTCTTTCTTCAAAAAACCTTCTCTCTACCTTTGATTCTTACTTCTCTGCCAGCTGTCAGCAGAAATCCATTGTCCTGGTCTGAGCTAGGATGAAGTCAATTTTCCTTTTGATGATTTTTTATCTGTTTGTGAGGTACCTGTTCCATCAACTGATTTAGAATTCTCTGCTTCCTCAATTTTAGTCTCTATCATTGCCTGAAGAAACTCTGGATGTCTCAGATGGGAGCGGGTAAAAAGGGAGGAGCGTTTCATCTTTGCTTTGCTCCTGGTCACAGGATTAACTAGTTTGATTTGAAAGGGGGTGGACTTTATCTTTGTAGAAGCAGTTGTTTTTGCAGCAAAACTTGCAGAGGCAGCTGTTTTTGTAATAGTATCAGTGGTGGTCTCAGCAGCAGTGATGGTGGCAGCATCACGGGTGGCAGCAGCAACAGTGGCAGCAGCATTGCCTGTGGGGGATTGGCAGTGAGTGGAGCAACTCCTTGCCCTATGCATCCACAATACATTACAAATATTCAGCAGAAGCATCCCTACTGCAACAGTGCTATTCAGATCAAGAGCTGGGAGATTCAGTTTGAAAGAAAATAGAGAGGTAAAACTAAACCTGCTACTGCTATTGCCAACACAGACCTTTCCGTTCACTTTTGGATCTGCACCACAACTGTGCACATACAGTGCCCCCATAAAGATCAGTATTATAACCCCTAGGATCACTAGGCTGGTGATTAGACTGTTGATT
The DNA here is from genome assembly GCF_000747805.2 of Chaetura pelagica. Classification (NCBI taxonomy): domain Eukaryota; kingdom Metazoa; phylum Chordata; class Aves; order Apodiformes; family Apodidae; genus Chaetura; species Chaetura pelagica. Next base: position 2,560,881 of record NW_009953505.1, on the reverse strand, counting down.
ATGGCCACAGCTCTGTTGATAAACCATGAAACAATCACAAGAGCAGCTACACAGAGCAGAATGCTCTTAGCTGCACACCACGTGTACAGTTGCATGTTGGGGAAAAGGTCCAGTAGATTCATTGCTGAAAGTGTCTGTTCAGTTTTCAATCCATCATGAAATACAGCAGAACTGTTGCTCATTGCTATCTGAGGGATTCCTCCCATCAGAGATGGAATTTTGAACACTCCCAGTCAATGAAAATGTATAATTTTGTTGTCACCTTTTGACTCAGGTTCGACAACAACGCTCTCAGTCCCCTCCCTCTCCCACCCAGGTAGGGAAGGAGAGAGAGAATGAGAGAGAGACTTTGCTGGATTGAAAACCAAACTAGACAGCTTTAATTAAACAGTAATTATGAAAGCAAATATATACAATTATATACAGCTGCGTTCAGATATGTGCAAAAGCCTCTCACCTCCCTGCACCCCCAACAACTCCCACAGCATCTCCTGAACTGTGAACACCCCAGACAAGTCCGGGAGCTGCCGGAGAGAGCACAGAGTGATGAGGGTCAGGAGAGCTCCAGCTTGGGGGTTGATGGTGATGGATGGATGGTGGCGTCCCTGGACACTGGCCATGGATGGAAGAGAAGGGAAGAAGAAGCAGGAAGGAAGTTGTCTTCTGTGATCTCTGACCTTCCTCTGAGCTTATGTAGATATATGGAATGGAATATCTCTGGCCAGTTTTGCTGCCTGTCTAACTCGGCCTCGTACTGGGGGGTCATAGATCTCCCCGCAGTGTCTCAGCCAGCAGAGCGAAGGCGCGACCTTGAAGACCCAGCAGTTACAAAAACATTACATCGTTATTGGTCTTAATTGGAACACTCTGCTGCTGGTTCAAAGAAAGTTTACTGAAGGAAAAAAAAAAAATCAATGAAAGGAAAATTGGTTTCATCCTGGCTCAAACCAGGACATCCATCTAGGTTTTCCTTGAAGATGAGCAGAACATGCTTTGAAGAGATGGAAAAAGGAAAAAAGGAAGGTGCGTCTGTTTATACATTCCAGTCTTGTGACAAAGTAAAATATTTAGCAGTTGGCTAATGAAGGAGTGAAACAATGTATTTTGCAGAGCAAAGCAATCCTTTGAGAACCTATGATGGTACCTTTTTTGGTTTAAAGTCCCACACTGCCTGTATGGGAGAAGAGATACAAAGACATTCATATTCTGTTTTTTCCTCTATCTCTTTTTTAAAAATTTGGGGTTTTAATGAAAGGAAGGGGAAGAAAATAAACATCAGATAAAAAAATAATAGAGAAATGACATTCATGCTTACTTAAATAAATTAGTTGTTCTCATTTAATACACTATAGAAAACATTGTACAAGGTTTACAATGGTAAGCTTCTTCAGTTTGCTGTAGATTATAGTAACCTACTGAGTTATATTTAATAGTCTCAAAGTAAGAAACCATATAACCACATAATACCCAGTCTTATTCAGCAAGATCAAATTTAAATGGTAGGGCTAAATACAGTCAACATTTTCTCCCATGGAATTAACTTAATAAATGTAAGTATGACAAATATCAAGGCAACTCACTGCCCTAAGCTGCCTTCTAGATTGGATCAAGGACAGAAACAGCCTCTGCATATGTGCTACTGACTTGAATACTTTCAGTTCATAACAAAATTTAGCAGCATTAAATTAATTTAGGCTTAAAGACAGCTATGGTAGCCTATCCTGTGCAAGCTTCACAGGCATGTTGTCTTTTCCTTACTAAGTGAGTGACGTAGATTTTGGAGCCAGAAAGAATTTAAGATTGTAGGAGTCAGTAAAGCCACTATCTCTATAAAGTTAATAGAAGACAATCTTGCATACAACCTCCTAAATGTACTTTTATTTAAACAAGCTCCTTATAGAAAAATTTCAACATCTACTTCTAGAGTTCATAGATGACCTAGACCAAGAAGGACTCTTTTTTTTTTAGCATCTGTCCATTGAGGTTTGCACAAAACACCAGTATTTGCCTGATACTAGAAGATTATGAAATGGTCCTTTAAAGCTGTGTGAAATCATCATGACACAATGCACAAAGCAGGTATTTTATACTATTAAACTCCTTGTACCTGTTGCCTCAAAAGCAGGGCCCATCGCCTGGTGTGCAAGAAGCCAATCTACAAGGAGTTGTGATATTTGCTTTAATATCCAGTTCTGCACAGGAAAGGGAGCAGGGTAGTATTCCACAAAGCAAGCTCAGTTTCCCTGTGTCCTGGTTTGAGTCAAACTGTGACACCTGAAACACAAGTGATACTTTTATATCCAAAAATGTGAGAAAGAACTTTACCTCTAACATTATTCTATCACTGACACTCACGATTGGTCAACTGATTCCTGGCTTCCATTTAAAGTGGCAATGCTCAAACAATTCACCATGCATGCTCAAAGAGTAAGGGACGTGTTGTTAGCAGGGGTCCCTCTAGCCTGTAGGTGTTAATTTTAGTATGCTAATGGATCATTAATATATTCATACAGTGATTTCAATTACTCAGTGTGTTTTTCTCCATTGCTCAAGGCTGTAATCAAGATAAGCTCTGGGGACTGCTTCTTTCTATCCCTTTCATGTGTTTAGCAGGTGTCCTGCAGGCCTGTCTCAAGGCCTGGCTGTTGACTACTTAGAGGTATTTTTCTCTAATTAGAATCTGGTTTTGTCTAATTCTTACTGTTTCACTGTTATCTAGGCCCTGTTTTTATTCTGCGTGTCTTTTATATTCTATTTCTGTTTTCCCAAATGTGATTTTTCCCCAAATTTTACTTCTTTCAATTAATAACTGACATCTTGCCTATAACCTTCATGACTGGGAGCTGGCAACTGGCCAGCTCTGAACTTCACAGCTATTTATTGCATTGTTGTCCTGGTTTGTGCCAGAATATAATCCATTTTCTTTCTAGTAATTTTGTTTTTCAGTTAAGTCTCTTCTAAGTAGCTGTACTCACTGAAATTAACAGCATGTTTTCCAATCACTGTCTGCTCCTGGGTGTGATAACACAATGTTTATGGTTACAGCTACACAATGGTATGCAGAAGGAAGATCCCTGCCTAGTTCTGAAAAACCTCTTATGCTCTGGAACCAGAAGGGAGTAAAGGGATCACACTTGCAACCCTCCTTTGGGGAGGAGCAGACCAGACACATGACCAAAATTGATCAAACAAAGTATTCCATCTCTTACAGTTCATACTTGGTATAAATTTGAGGGATCACGTGGTATCTTTGTCCATAACCAGTGTCCTGGGAGGACTCTGTCTGTTTGTCTGCCTTTAATCTTGATCTGTGTATTCCTGAATTGGTATATTCCTGCATCCAGCTCCTGTCTGCTGCTGACTCCAGGAGTCCAGTTCAGGACTTCCCCAGGGCTGGCCCTGCAGCCTCAGTGATGATGTGAGCTTTACCAGGGCAGGGGGAGGTCGGAGCAATACTGGTTTTGCTTACATTTATTCATATTTCACTCTTTCATTTTTCATAATTATTGTTTTCATAGAAGCTGTACAGTTTAATCTCCAACCCATAAGTGTCTCCCTTGTTCTCTTTCCTTTCTCTTTCTGGGAAGGGGTTAATAGAGAGCATCTGTCAGTCATTTAATTGCTGGCCCAGTGTTAAACTACGTCAGTTGTGCCCTTGGAAGCCAAGTGTATTTGGCATCAAATAATCCTACTACCTTTTGCAGTAAATAAGCACGCAAAGTGAATGCTGATTTCCAGGGTATGATGCAGTTCATGATAAACTGATTACTGAATATGTACTGCTAGTGTATGACCTCAATCAATCTATTTCCCACTGTCCTGTATCTTCAGTCCATGTGTTTCTAGGATATGTTTCTAGGGGCAGGCATTTTGGTTCAATATGTTTAACAGTCCCTAACAAATAGAACAGGAAAGCTGCAACATGCAAATACCTTATCTGTTTGTTTGGATTTTTTTTCTCGTTAGGGTGTATGAGAGAGAGTGGATGCAACACACAGAGCAAGAGATTCCATTTTAAGGAACTCTTTTTTTTTTTTTTTTTTTAACATATTCTAAGCTGTTTGTTTATTAGAAATAATTCCTATGAATGATCCACATTCAGAGTCAGCTAGTGCTACTTCATTATGATGCTATCAGTGCTGCAACAAGAATGACTTGATGGAAAACAGAATCCTTCATACAATTTATCAGCCTGAATAGCAATCCCAGATAATTAGAGTCATAGACTGCCACAGCATGCAGATGGTGTTCCAAAGCCAGCTATCTAAAATCAGTCAATCAATATGGTTTTATCTTGGCAATGGTGTTATTCAAAGCCATACAGAAAGGCCACTGTGCTTCCGTTTTTTACGTGCTTCTCTTTCCTTAAATGACTGTTGAGAGGTCTTTTTACTTTAGCCTTAGCATTTTTCCTGCACACAGTGTAAATGATGTTCAAGAAAGTAGGCTCAGATTCTATTACATGTCAAATGAACAGAGGCAAAGAACACAAACCCCACAGATTAATTTATAGGACTCAAAATTCCCATTGATTTTGACACAATGAGGAGGCTAAATTGATAATTTAGAAAGAAAAAAAAAGAGGGGGGGGGGGGAAGAAGCAGCACAGGAATAGCAGAATTAAGGTATTAAGGTTTCTATGGCAACCTTAACTTTGACTCCTTCAATGACATAAAAGATGGTCTTTCATTCTTTTGCTCAGGCAATTCTTGTCTGACATTTAGTTTTTCCTCCTACTTCAGTGTACAGTTATTGTCCTCTACTTGGTGTTCAGTCATTTTATTGAATCAAATAAAGCTGGCTTTTACCAAACTGGACTGAAGGTAAGGTCAATATTTTCACTTTCCACAGAGCAATAAAAGTGATTTTTTAATATTTGGACTGTATCATTGTTATTCATTTTTATTAATCATAGAAATAATAATAATAAAGTCTATATTCTTTCCTTTATTCTGTAAATAGTCTGAAATATCAGCAAGACTGTTCCATACTCTCCAGCAACCTAAACCAAGACTAAAACCACTGCTTCATCTGACTTTGCACGAAGCCCTTCTTGCAGCTGGTCCTGCACTGAGCTGGCTGGTGATGCAGCTCCATTCCTAGAAGGGTCTTAATAGCAGTGATGGTCCAAAGCAACACATAGAGTCAGCCCAAAGGGATGGGGAAGGTCCATCAGTAGGTATCCTGATGATTGCACTGGAGAAGTGAGAAAATCTCTGAGAACAGAAGCAGCTGCTTGGTGGTGATGGGGAAGGAGACATAAAGAAAATGGTGAAAGGGACTCCTCCTCATCTTCATGTGACTGCCCCTGGATCCCTGCACAGTCATCAATGCTGCGTTCAGACTTTTTCTCTCTACCTCTTCCTGAACAAGGGCACTGCAACTTTCTGTCCAGCTGCAGGAGACAAGCTTTCTATGTAAAGAAAAAGGTGTGTTCAGCATGAGTCAAATCCAGCCCTGTTGCAATAGAGATTACTTCAGACAAGCTTCCTTTTAGGACTGCAGCTAAATCAAACAAGAAAGATTAAATAAAATTTTGTGTCTTTTACTGCAGCCTTAGGGACAGGTGCTCTGAAGTTTGCACAAATTTTCTATTATGTGCATGACACGGGCAGTGCCCTATAGCCCTGTTCTTGACAACGTTGTGGTTTGTTTGGGGTTTTTTTATTCTTCAATAAATATTTCACTCAAACATATATACATTGGCAAAAATTGGGGTTGCCATGACAATGCTGCTATACCAGAAATAAAAGCAATGTGAAAGTATAGCTCAATTTTAACTAATGCTGAGATTCAAAGGAAGTATTTCCAAAACAGTTTTAAGTCAATACAATGCAATTCTGTTAATTGTCTGCATTATGGAGATACTACTTTTATAACAGAGCCTTAAGCAGAGAAGGTGATGCTGAGGGCTCACTGATGTCAAGTCTTATTGCTGAATTTAGTGATTATTTTTCTAGATGTGTACATTCATTTTGCTTTTTACCTATGCCTGGCAAAGCACACAAAGCAAATTTATTCCTTCTGGCATTAGCACTCCCAATTCTTTCTTAATTTCAGGATTTGGTCAATGAGTATCTGAGTGGATGAGGGTGAAGGAGGGTCTTCTCACAGTCAGTCTGTACGTTCTCATCTTGCAAACAATAGGCACACCTTCACCTATACACCAGTGCACCTATGAAGGAAGATGTATGGGGAGGAGGAAAGGGATTAAAATTAAATGACTTACAGGCTCCTCCATGCTGCCTTTGAAAGAACAGTAAGAAACATAGATGCAGGGTGGGTGAAGGGAAATTGTGGCAGACCATGCACAACACATCATGAGGCAGGGAAGGAGGAGGTATGGCTAACATGCACTCAGCAAGTCTCATGTAGTTGAATTAATTTTTAAACAGGGTCATGATTTGGCAGGTAAAGGGCACTGCCTCAAGATGCTTGAATTTTTTGAATGAAAAGTAATAAAAGGCTGACCTGCAAAATCAAGAGTTGTTTTGTTTGTTACAGTAAGTCAGTCTCTAGCACCTACCTCTGCTGTGTGAGAAAATACAAACAAATTCTTAAAATGCCTTCCTCCCCACCCCTTCTTTTTTTCCTGGGCTCAGCTTCACTCCTGACTCTCTACCTCCTGCCCCCTAGCAGCACAAGAGGATTGGGAATGGGGGTTGTGGTCAGTTCATCACACTTTGTTTTCTGCAGCTCCTTCTTCCTTAGGAGGAGGAGTCCTCACAGTGTCCTGCTGCAGTGTGGGGTCCTTCTCAGGAAAGACAGTTATCCACAAACTGCTACAACATGCAGTCCTTCAGAAACAGGCTGCTCCAGCATGGGTCCTGTGCATGGTTACAGGTCCTGCCAGCAAGCCTGCTCCAGCATGTTTCCCATAGGATCACAGTCTTCTTTGGGCACCCACCTGCTCCAGCATGGGGTCCTCCATGGGCTGCAGGTGGATATCTGCTCCAATGTTAACCCCCATGGGCATCCTGCTTCACCATGATCTTCACCACAGGCTGCAGGGGAATCTTTGCTCCAGCACCTGGAGAGCCTCTTTCCCATCCTTCTTCATTGACCTTGGTGTCTGCAGAGTTGTTTTTCCTACATATTGTCTTTTCTTTCTCTGGCTTCAGATGCTGTTGAGCAGCAGTTTTTCCTCCCTTCCTATGTTATCCCAGAGGCTCTACCACCATCACTGATGGTGTTGCCTTTGGCCAGCGGTGCATCCAATTTGGAGCCAGCTGGCAGTGGCTCTGTTGGACATGGGGGAAGTTTCTAGTAGCTGCTGATGGAAGCCACCCCCTGTAGCCCTCTGGTATCAAAAACTTGTCAGGCAAACCCTATACAGTGACCAAGGTGAAATGGCCCACAGGAGAATCAGAGTGGGCCAGCAAGCTTGGGGACAGTGGGGGATCCAGAGCTGAAGTCCTGGCTACATGACAACCTCAGGGGAGCAAATTTCTTGTCTTCATAGACCCAAGAAAAGGCCTGGGCAATGTAATACTTGATATTAGACACGATAGGAAGAGAAGGAAGACCCTAATTTTGCCTTATGTTAATATGATGCATTTTCTGCACTAATTGTATTATTTTCAATACTTGACTAATTTTGGGGGCGGGGAGTATGGAGTAGTTAATTAACACACATTTATGCAGAAGGTTTTCAAAAGGATAGTCCATGCAAACACAGGAGGCACTAACCAACAAGATTTCCCCATACATCTCTTATCACACTGAGCCCTTAAGTAGTCACATGAAAATAGAGATAACCTTTGCCTTTTAAATCAAGTTACATTTTTACATATCTATCTATGTGTGTGTGTGTAGATTTTTATCAACATGTATTTTTAATGTATGCATTAAACTACCCATGTTTATAAAATATCAGATATTAGCAGCAATCTTAAAAGGCATAAGATGAAGCTAAATAGGAAATACTTTGTGTCCTGGTTTGAGTCAGGATGAAGCAAATTTTCCTTTTTACTGATTGACAGAAAGAAGAGGGGAAAAGAACATTTTCTGTAAGTGCCTTATCATTTACGAGTTATTGTAATCCACCAAATAGCTAAATTAGAGTAACAGGTTGGTGTAACCAGAACAATCACTCAATAAAAGTTTCCTGACAGCAAGAGGATATATATGTGTGTGTGTATATATATATATATAATTTATTCTTAAAAAAATTCAGGAGCTGAATTTAATGGCTATTATGTGGCTTAAAGACTGCACAGCATTTTGAAAATGGAGGGATTGGTATGAATGGTGCACTTAGCAGACGTGATTCTGCCAACCACAATGTGGTTTTCAAGGGGCAAATGAAGCTTCAAGTGGTGTGAAACATTAAATGGTAGAATGGAGACAGAGCCTATTACCACAGTACAGTTTTTAGTAGAGTGAAAAATGAGAAAATTCAAAATATTTCAGATACCTTGCCATGGAACTTTGGGAGAAATAAAATTGTTTTTTCTTACACAGCACATTGCTTCTTAGGGGTGACTGATAAGCCAGAAGTACTGGGAACTTCCATGTCTCTAAAACTACTTGAGGAGAAAAATGGAAGTGTAAGAAACAAATTACACTTCAGCAGCACTTCAGCAAACAAACTGGCTACTATTAGGGCCCTTAAATTAGACTGCTGAAACAGGGCAACAGGTCATTTCTCTTTATAAATAACAATTAAAATATGATGGCATTGCTTTCACAGATCACTTCTGAACACAGAGGACTGCCCTACTGCACACTTTATTTTTTATATCATTTATTTGAAAGTAAAAATACTAGAGCTGTAACAGAAATTTTCTCAGTCTGCTCTTAGTGTATCTCTACAATAAGTTGTAATTGAGAAAAAGAAACCAAACCAGAGGCAAAAAAACTATACAGAATTGAGAGTATGTGCAAATAACCACAGGTAAAAGACAGGAAATAAAAAAATAGTAATTTTCTTTAAAAATGTTATTTAAAATTAAAAATTTAACATACTAAAGTGTATGGATTCGTAACTGAGAAGTGAAGGGAATGATAGTATTTCTAGTAAAGCTATAGCAAGGAAAACAAATTGTAAAGATTTATAGTATCTATCTTTAAAAAGAAGTTCAGTCTAATTTGGTTTAAATATCACAAGCACTACTGTCTGAAACAAATTTTCATTATACAGCTATTTGAAACATCACTGAATTCTGAATTAAGGATAAATTAAAGAATCTTGATAGGTCTGCTTCCTCCACACTGCTTGGTAGTTTTTTGGATGCTGCTTAGGTGCAGCACCACAGCTTTTGCTGTGCTCCTGCTCTCCTCTTAAATAATTAGTCCAATTGGGCCTATTGTATTGTAAATGGAATTGAATGGTTTATTTGTACTCCTCAACTCTGTGGCCAGAATGGTTGTTCTAATCTTCTTACCTTGTTTCTCTTATATGTAATCCATGTATGTATATTTTTCCCAGAAGCCAAATTAAAGGACTGTGTATTCTTTTCAAGATATCTAATCTCATTTTAAAGACTCCAATGCAATGGAAAATGTATCTCTTCACTATGTAATCTCTCCAATAGGAAATTAACTTTATTTCTAGAAAATTACATCTAATTTCAAAGTTCAATGTGAATGACTTTGGTTTTAAGATGCTGGATCTTGTTATTGCTCTGCACATAAGGGAAAGGAAAGAAAGATAACGACACTGTCAGTTACTCTTTTCATCATTAACTGATGTGGAAAATCCTTAATAATATGTGGAAATCCTTAATAATGCAGCTGTAGCTCTAGAATCCCAAGTATTTGCTCCCTTTGTGATCTATCCCACCTTTCTTGTGTACTGGATAGATGTGTACATCTATCAGACAACATGGGATGCACCTGTTCCCATTCTTGACCTGAGGTAAAAATTACTCTCTGCAGTTTAGAGCCATTTCTGCTGCCTTAGCTTTTTGAAATTGCTCTGCATTACAGAGGGCAACTAAAGAATCTTAGTTATCAAGCAGGAAAACAGTGATTAAGCCCTACCTCAAAATATCTTAATTGGCAAAAGGAGACAAAGGGTTGTGAGAGTTTCCATCTAGTCCACTTAACTGTAATGAGAATAAGTAGCTGGGTGCTGTAGCTAGTGCACTTAGAGTAGAAATTAGGTACACATCTTTAACAGGGAGGATGACTAACTACTGGAACTACTACCTATAGATGAAGTGGATTCTCCAGTGGATATTAATTAATAGAAATCATTTAAAAAGTAGGGACTCTGTCTTATTAATTACCCATGTGAATTAACATGTAAAATGTTAGGAGCTGCTTTATACAAAGGCCCTAAAATCACAACACTCCTTTCTGACCTTCAAAACCATAAATCAGGGAAAAAAGAAGACTGGATAAACCCTACCCACTAGTAGTTAGGCATCAATTTACTGATGAGTTAGCAGCTAATAAGGTGGAGCTTATCTGCTGTGTAACTTGTGGGAAATCAAGAAGTAAAAAGTAACTATCGATATACATGCAAATATTACTCATGAAGTATCTTTATGTGCAGAAAAAACACTGCCTGTAACAGGCAGGCAGCCTAAATTCAGAAAAACTCTGTTTTGGAAAGATCTGTGGCTCAGAGATTTGTGTCATCATTAACAGATCACAGTCCAGCTGCTGCCATTCATCATGACACATGAAATGAAAACAGACTCTGTAAATCAAGTGAGAAATGTTCATGGGATCAAGTAGGAATATCAAGTAGCTTTATCCATGCAACCCACCCTGCATGGCTCCCCATCGAATCCATTACACGTGTTGACTGACAGGTTTGGAATTGTGGAGCTACTGAAGCCTGAAGGCTTGGACAGCTCTTGGGCACAAAGAGAAGTCCCGTTGAAGCACCCTGCTTAACTGCACAGAGCACCTCCCACAAGGGCTGACAGTGACTGCAAGAGCCTCTTTGGGTATGGCTGGTGAGATTTAGCTCTGAATTGCACTACAGCTTGGAGATCACAAAGCTACTCAACTGCCTGGCTGTAAACCTGAAGGAATGAGTTAGAGCAAAATGGGTTTTATTCAGTTTCTTTACTCTCGGTCAGTGATGAAGCACATGTAAACCTGCTTCCTGGGAGTTTGTGCTAATATTGTAAACTAGTGACTTTAACAATACAAACAAACACAAACTTACCTGGAACAGCTGAGGGAACTGGGGTGTTTACTCTGGAGAAAAGGAGGCTGAGAAGAGACTTTATGCCTCTGTACAGCTACCTGAAAGGAGGTTGTAGCGAGTTGGGTGTTGGTCTCTTCCCAAGTAACAAGTGACAGGACAAGAGGAAATGGTCTCTGGTTGTTCAGGGGGATGTTTAGACTGGATATTAGGAAGAATTTTTTCACCAAAAGGTTTATCAGACACTGGAACAGGCTGCCCAGTGAAGTGGTTGAGTCACCATCCCTGGAGGTATCTGTAAGATGTGAAGGTGTGGTGCTTAGGGACAAGGTTCAGTTGTGGTCTTTGCAGTGCCAGTAGATTAACAGTTAGACTTCACGATCTTCAAGGTCTTTTCCATTCTAAAGTAGTCTCTGATTCTAAAGGAAAATGTGACTGCAATGGGTTATGTAATGGGTAAGGATTTCTTGCCTTTAAAGTGAAGAGAAATCTTTGGAATTTGTCTCAACAATTGCTTTAAAAGTCTAAAAGCAACATCTAAAAAAAAAGATTTTTAAAACTACCTCATAGTTTGGTGGAGTTTTTAGGAGTTTTTTTGGGATTCAGTTTTCAACAGGTTAGGATTGGGATTTTTTTTGCATTAAAATTGATGCAAACATAGGCAAGTTTCATTCTCTTTCCAAAAAATCACTAGGTTCTAGATAAATTCTGTAGGCATGAAATATGGCATCTCAATAGGTGGCTAGAACTGTTTTCTTTTTTCCTTTTTGCAATGGCATAAACTTGATCTCAGTATAAATAAAGCCAGCTAAAATAGCATTTCAATGTAGTAAAGCAAAGAGCAAGTTAGGATAAGATTATTCTTATCCCACTGATGAGGGCATTTGGAAGATGAACCAGAATAGAAGTACACTTTGTACACAGAGTTAAGTCTAGCAAATCTACTGTAAACCTGAGGAGGAACAGACAGTGGTTTGAAAGCTACAAGTAGAGCATATAAATGGCAAGTTATGGCAAAGCCCTGCAGAATTCCCTCTGTGGCTGTGGGATTGAGGTCCTCGAGTTCTGAAGATGAGGACATTTCTGAATTGCTGTCCTACTTGTCTTTCAGCTTTCCTGAGTCCAGATCTGGAGGAGTACTGCTTGCCCATGTGCTATGGCCACACAGCAACTCCTGCACCGTAAATGTGCAGAAGATCAATGCTGGTTTGGCCACATCACACAAGAGCATGTGCTACAGACCAGGAGAGCTGTGGCTGAGCAGGATCATCTGTTCTATGTTACTGCAAGGATGTCTAGATTCTTGTCCTATTTTCTCTGTTATTTGAGATATTTTTTGATATCTTATTCTTTCTCCATGTTTTTAGATTAGGACCTTCCTTGTATGCACTTTTATCCACTAGGAACAGAAAGCATGCATACAAGTCACATTCTTTATTATAGAGACAGCTTTCTCCCCAGTGCCTAGGCTGGCTGCTATTCCATCAAGCTATTTTGGAGCCCACATACCATAGAATAGACACTAAAGCATGCAAGGCTTTGAAAGATTCCTCTTTCAAGCCTCCAGAGATACAGCAAAAAGGAAAAGGATTTATTCCAAGTTTTTATTATTTTGGGTAACAGAACACAGGAAAATGGTAATTAATAGGAATTTTGGGCAGGAATTTAAAACATGAGAATCTAAAATGGAGTCCCTAACTCGTAGTTTAGAGCCGATGACCATTTTAATTTTCCCTTACACTCCAGGGAATTTTTCTTGTAAAGACCAGTAAAAATGCCTCATTATCCTCCTCCAAGCCTCTTCTTTAAACCTGTCTTGCCCTAATGCTTTGTAATGGAACAGACCTCGTAATAGTAACACTGATTTTACTGCCATTCATGTTGATTGATGTTGTGTCACTGATTCCTTGTACTCTCCATCTGTCTCTTTCCATCTGTCACTTGTCTTGGATGTTGAGGTCTTGGAAAACAGAACTTTATTGTTATTGTTTGAATAGTACCCTGCATCTCCTACCATGCCCATTCTAGGAAGAATAAAATAAGGAGGAAAATGTAAAGACATTACAACATTTGCATTGGGTCCCTCCAAAGATCCATCTAAACAAGTCTCCTGCTCCAACAGCAGCTAGTAACAGAGAAATGGAGCAAAACACAGGAGCAGAGCTCCTGTTGGCATCCAGATTTGAGCAATCTTAAGCTTTGGGACTTCCTAGGCTAAAGGCTTTATTTTTGTTTTTAATAACCCTGAATTATGACACTTCCCAAATTAAATCTGCAGTATTCACGTTAACCATGAAAAGAAGTCCCACAGCTTAATTAGTCCTTCCATGAGAAAGTACATTATTCATTTTATATCCCCTGTTGAACACTTTCATTCATTGCTTGCTTCGAAAAACTGTGGTAGCAACAATATCATCTAAGTAGGGTGTTGAGGCTGCAGTGTATGCTGCTGGCCCAGACCTCTGTACAACAGGAACCCCACTAATTTTGGGTGAAATGTATGAAACTACATGGTTCAATGAGGTAAGCTGTAAGAATGATTTCATCTTCAAAGATGTTGAGAAAATAGATTTGTTGGAGGCTGCTTCTTTTTAACATGGAGATGGTTTAAATAAAGTGAATTAGAAGGTTTCGGTCTTGTGGCTAAGGAACATTAACTTAGTTAACACTAAGAATATGTGAGTTTTGCAGGGATTGAAATTCAGATAAACAATAAACTATAAAAGAGAAAAGATCAAATACTATTCATAGTTTATGGGTGAGGTTTTTTAAGGTAACTAAGCAATCTGGAATTCACAAAAAAGAAAAATGCCATTGTGTTGTGTATTTTAACACAAGACAGATTTTAGAGTGTGTTATAAAAACATTGCTGAGCAGTACATTTATTATTTGATTGTTTCATAAATAGTTATGAAGAGCAGAAGTTTACACTCAGCAACAACTTTCACAAACCAAAAACTTTTCATCAACCATGATCATTAGATCAAATGTTCCTTTCCAAGTTGCTTTATGGTGCAACTGATGAAGTTTTCAGTCCAGATTGCAGGCTCCCAAGAGTGTCACCTCTCATTAATCACTAGTAATGGCTATTTCACCAGTTACAGGAGAGAGTTTTTGCTCTCAGAGTATTTCTGCATGCTGTTATCTCAAAAGATGAAAAGTGTAAATAAACCCTAAAAAGGGTTTCCTAAGTAATGAACAATGAGAAAATAGCTCCACCATTATATTTTCGCAGCCAGACCTCATTAGCTTGGTAATGGAAAAGGAACAAGTAAGAGATGTTAATTTCTGCTCTTCCAGTTTGAAATGTTGCCTAAATGGCAAAACTTTGACAACAGTAAAAACATCCATAAAAATGACAACTGGTTTGCTAATAAGGAAAAAGTACTTGGAGTGAATAAATTGTCCTTTGCTAAACTAATTATCTGATAAATCTCCACAATTTCACATTGTTAGGATGTTTTATTACTTTTTATTCCCATTAGGGAGTGTGTCAAGAAGTGATCATGTGTCTACTATGATCTTGATAACACTATTTAAAGAGAAACCTCTTATCTCTGATGAATAACAAACCTCATTTCATTAACTTGCCTTCCTATAATACAACTTTATGAAAATACTACAGGCTCTAATGGTGACCAAGCATGATTTTTCTGGTGGCATTCTTTCCCCAGACTTGTCACTTCTTGTTTGTGATCCAAATTTTCATTTCTTAATTAAATAGAAAGTAAACATAATTCATTCAAGTGTGGTATTCCATGCTATTTATACACAATTAAAAGAGCTAGGCTGTCATAAAACATTTCCTATAACAATGCAGTAACATTTATAAGGACAATTGGCATAACAAAAGTGTTAAAAAGCCAAGCCTAATGATAACAGAAAAGAAAGTAGTATAAAAGTAAGACTAAAAAGCAATGTAAATGTTTAAGTTCTCATAGCATTGTTGTTGCTCAGGGCTGTGGTGAGAAGAAGGCCAAGCTAAAGTGTGTCTGGAAGCTAAAATGTGTCTGGATATGTCAGTGGTGTTTAACTGCTTCCCTGTCTGACCCTGGGTTGGAATGACTTCATGAGGGGTATTGACCACAGTGTTGTAAACATGCACATTTCCCTGCCCTCCTGTTTCTGTTATTGAGAGCAGTTTAGCACAGACACTTTATGATCTCAAATACTGTCCTAAGAAGTATCTGGGGGCTTGTGTTCCTTTCCTTGATGAACACATTCAGAAGTATTCCTGTTGGTGAGTATAACTAAAGCTATGTTCTTCTTTCTAAAAAAAAACAAAACCAGACTGAAGACAGAATCATTGGCCTGCCCTCAGGAATACTAGAACCATTTGGAGGCAGCATCGTTGTTTAAATCTTAACTAGCAGAAATGTGTAACTATGTGTGTCTGGGTTTGTGTGCCTCTTCTATCCAGAACAGTTGGTATTTCAGATCAATTGATTTTTTCGGTGCCCAAACCACAGTAACACATTCTCTTTGAATGGTGAGTCCAGTAGCAATTGCTCTGCCAAAAGTTATGCCATGAGAACTGTGTCTGTCATCATCTTCTGGCCCAATTAATATTTAATCATTGATTCAGTATTAAACAGTTCCAGGTAAAGTGCAAGTGAGAAAAGACAGCTGAAAGGGTGTTTATTTCTCTTGGTAGACATGTGTAAATTACTTACACCAGTGTTCTGAGACAGAGGATTGTGAGCAAACTCTGATTCAAAAGTTTCCTACCCATCCTGCACCTTACCACCTCAGAACTAATAGCAGTGTTCAAAGAGAAAGAAATGGGGGGGGGGGATAAAAAATAAATAAATAAATTATTGATAGGTTACATTGGGAAAAGCTATATATGCAGTATATTAGTGTAGAAGAAACTAAAGACTACACAAAAAATGAATCACATTTGCAGAAGGCTGTTGAGAAATCAGAGGCTGAATACATACACTGGAATTAAAAATGGTGGGAAACACTGGTTGATCAAGTTGCTGCCCTTTTTAGAAATGGGCATAATGTTTCCTTTCTTCCAGTCACCAGGGACTTCACCTGACTGCCATGACTTTTCAAATACTCTGGAGAGTGGCTGGGCAACCACATCCACCAATTCCCTCAGGATTCTGGGATACATCTCATCAGGTAGTGTCTTTTATAGGCTACAAAGACAAGATTTCTGTGCCAGGTTTGACAGAATGTGACTGACCTGATCCCTGCTCTTTATCATGCCCCTCCTCTGGTGTCTGCATTACAGACCTGTTCTAGAGTCCTCTTAGTATCTCTGCCCAGAGGTGAGTGGTGGTTTCTGTGCTCAGACTAGGCACAACCACTCCAGCCAGAAGCTCTCATGTATTACCTCTTCTCTCTGCTTTCTTCAAAGGTTTCAGCTAATATTAACTTATATTAACCAATAAATACAACTATCAAAATGTCAAACCAGAATGTCTTATTTCAGATACTTTAATCCATGTCTTACTCCTTTGACCTAGATTTATTGGCAGGCCTTTCTGAGCTGGTTACTCTGTACAAAGGGTGGTTTTTCTGGCTCACTCCTTGCCTGGTTATCAGTGCTGCTCATGCTTACCTGGAAGGTTTTCTTGATGGAAGTCATGCAGCTCATTTCATCTTTCAGAGCAAGCAACACCTGGTACCATTGCTTCTTTCAAATGTCTTCATTTGCGTTTGCTATTGTACTATGAAGTACTTTGACTGGAAAAATTATTAATGAAGAGTTGTTTATGCTCACAAGAACTCCAGGAGTTTATTAGCCTGCTTAGTTTCACCATTACACTAGTTTTACAGAGATAAGAACCAGTTTTTTTGGGGGAGAGTTTCAATAAAGAAGGAACAAACCAAGCCTTTACAAGCCCATGACAGTATGTAAATTACTTGGCACAACAGCAGATGCAGAGCACTCAGTGGCACCCAGGGCAGCCAGACCTGTTGGTCGAACTTCAACATAATGTTTTTGAAGAACAGGGCAGACCCACATCTTGGCTGCTGCTGAGTCCTGCCTACCAGAGGACCAGAGATGGAAGGGGAAAACAGACACTTCCATGGGATCCTACTGCAGCTCAGAAAGGGTTTTATTGTCATCAGTGAATGCCAGATTGATGTGCTGGAGATAGGATGCTTTTCCTACTGCTTACAGAAGAGCTGTCTTTTCTGAGACAGCCTGATAAAGCCGGGATCATTCAGACAAGGAGCCTAAAACACCTTTTATGCTCAAGTTAAGGAAGTCCAAGAGCTCTGGACTCAAATCTCACACATACAGAGGAAGGCGATTTGGTTGTAATTCTGGATTTAAAATAATATAGCCAAAATATGGGACACAGAAATCTAGTATCAAAAGTCTTCCAAATACATTTATGACTGAATATAGGAGTAATCAAAAGTCTTCCAAATACATTTATGACTGAGGAGTCAGGAGTGAAAGATTTTGTTCTCCTCCTTATTGGGTTTGGGTGGGTTTGGCCTTGAACTAACAGCTGTTTTTATAGATATGAACTAGTAATCTAGCCAGTACAAAAATCTGTGCCAGGCACTGCCTCAGGCTCATACACAGTCATTCACAGCAGTTAACATTAGGATGCCCCCTGGCATTAGGGCTCTCCTAGCCTGCATCCTGAGACTGACACAGGAATACCACTGGTCAGGGACTGCTCCCTGCTGACTATGGAGCCTCATTCTGGGAGGAGAGGGGACAGGGGTAAGCACTGTGGATGCAAGCTATGTCCCAGGGATGTGAGACAGCCTTTCTATTTGTTATTTTGAACACAGCCCCTGAGCCCAGGACATCCAAGGGATCAAAATGTTTTAGTTTAGCTTAGACTAGTCTTCTGGTGAATGTAGATCACTTCTAGGTACATCAATTACTTTAAGAATACATAGCTACATAAAGATTATTTGGCATTTTTTGTGGGTTCTTTTCACATGTTGAAAATTCATAAAATTCTACATTCCAAGCAAAATACCTTGTCAATGCTATGAGATCCTTAGCACAAGTTCCATTTATTTGTTCACGTACTTCAAGTTTTACAGGCAGAGTTATAAAGTACTAATCCTTTTCCTGAGTGTGGAGATTTTCCATTTAGGACTAGGAGAGAAATGGAAGATGTTCACAGTCACAGTTGCCATTGTATATTCATAAGAAGGACTCAGAGTAATTACAGCATTTGCAAACAAAAACCCAATATATTTGTTGTTTGTTTTGTTGTTTTTGTTTTGTTGGTTTTGTGTTGGGGTTTTTTTCCAGAAGTATGTAACTGATTCTCTCTGCATTCAAATGTATTTTAGTCTTGGCTGACTATTTCTACCACAAATAATTTCCTATGCATTTTGCTATTTCTGATCAAGTTTTGAAAATAAAATTATTGACTGTGTGTCATTTATTAACAATAGATGCAATCAAACATTTAAGCTAATATCATGAGGAAAACAGGCAAAAAAATCTGATGCAATGTCTGGGTAGTATGTTACAAAACTGAGATACATTTAAGACCATGGAGAATGCACTGGGTTAAGAAGACAGTAGATTAAAGATCTTTTTGGCTTTTCATGGTAGGCATTGTTCTTTCTAGCTGGTGTTCCATGATATTTTACAAGAACCTTGGTTCTTTTTTCCAGTCAGTCAGGAATAGGATAGGCAATGTACTAGCTTCCTAGATGAGATTTCTCTGTGATAACTGCCTGAGACTACTCCTGTATGCTCTGAAGCCTAGAGGACCACTGGAATTGTAGAGGAACATTATGACATTGAAACATATTGAAACACTGGAACATATGACATTGAAAGAAAAAAATTACTCAGGCCATTTTCTAACTGTGAGCCAGTATATGTCCCACAATCTGGACTGCAGCTTTCCTTAATCCTAACTCAGAATGATTAAGTTCCTGGTATGAGTGCCACAGTGTTACAGAAGACTGTGGAGTGCCATTCAAATGCCAGTACTGATCTCCTCCTGTCTCTAAAACCCTTCTAACATCCTCAGGCATGTAGTTTCCCACAGCATGAAATTACTCATCCATAACCAAAGTGCTAGTCCTGACATGTTACGTGCAGAAATCTAGAGGGTCATTATCCATTGTAGAAAAAAATATAACACATATGAAAAAAACCCTGTCAAGACATTTTTCAGCCATAACCCTCACACCAAGCAAAGCTTGCAAACATAATAGTCAATTTCTCTTATAGACAGGATGGAGGATGGGATATATTTTTTACTAGGTTTTCCATGGGTTTTTATGGGATGGATACATTGTCCTGGTTCGGGAAATTTGCTTTAGGCTGAGGTTAGGTTTAACAATCCAGACGGCTAATAGATTCTGGGATATTCGGTATCCTCCAATATAGGAAAGATAGAGTCTCATATTTCTTCAGGCATTGTTTTAGTGGAGTTTTGTCTTTATTCCTTTACAAACTATGTGCCATTTCTCGGAGTACAAGAAGGGATTAAAGCAAATGGGATAGATAACCATTGCAACTGAGAAAACAGCAATTGTTCAGATAAGACCGTTGGAAGATAAATCAACATCATTGAAAGGACTTTGTTAGTGGCTTGCTTGTTTTGTTCATATCATATAGTTAAAAATACAGACTTTTTTATTATCTAATCCAAACTTCCTATGTCAACAGGATACATACCTTATATTTTATGTCTCAGAGTTGTAAGGCTAACTTAAATACTTCAGGTTACAGATTGATATTTTGTTATGTTTGTAAAGATTTTGCTTATATTCAGTAAAATGCATTCATTTCTAAATCTACAAATTTATCAAAGAGGAAGGTCATGCAGCAGTATCTAATATATACGCTGCTAGATGATCTCCTTTATACTTGGCGTCTTCTTGTTAACGAAGTAATAAATTAATTTAGTATTAAGTCCCATTTGTTTGGGTGAACAGAAGTACTTTTATGTAAGTCTGGCACTGAAACTGATGTAATGGTCTATTGGTATGAACACAATTTTGCTAACATAAACAAAACACTGAATTAGGGGGAATTACACTACTGCTAATCTGAATAGGCAATAAATCAACACAAAAAAAAATCAGAGTAAATTACTTCTGTTCAGCTTGTGACTAATGTTAGAATTTTCACTGTCAATCTAGCATGCTAAGGCAAACTTTTGAAAATTTAGTATTTAAACAGATTACTTCAATAATCCATCCTGTAAAAACAAAAGCCAGTCATGTTGACAAAGTAAGTGTCACCATGGTCTTGTATTATTTTAAGGCTGTGTTTACATATGACCCCATCTGTACTGTCTCTAGATGTAGACATTTGGGGATACCCAGTGCAGACACACCTAGGCACAAATATGAGTCAGCTTAGGGCAAGATGCAGTTTTGCTTAGTTTGCTTATGGGCAGGACTACACCAGCCAGTAACTCAAATTTGAAAGCAAGTTAGCTGCAAGATTACATTTTCCCATGTGTCTTTTATAAACCTAGGGCTCTATTAATTTATTGGTCTCCAAACCACACTCCATTTCATACCTGTAGGAGTACCATATACGCAAAAAATGCATAATTCCCCGGGAAACTGCCCTACTCTTTTATAGCAGTCACCAAAAGGAAAATTGCCATGGTGTGTATCTATTTCTAATTATAAGCTCATTACTTACAAAGAGTTATTTTTAACAGCTTTGCTGCCACAGAAGACATCCTGAGGGGTGCCACATCTTCCTTTGACACTCTCAAGGGGTAATCACAGTGGTGTGCAGAACACCAGAAGTCTCACAAAAGCCACAAAAAGCATTAATACTTCTAACAAAACCCACTAATGTTTCTTTATCTCCGCTGAGCTTCTGTCTGCCAGGCAGTCTCTGGTGGAAATTTCTTTTCCAAATTACCTTAGGAACACCTTCATGCCTACTTCTCCATGACAACTTAGAAGATGCCTGTGCTCACAAAACATTCTTTTGTTCAGATCCAGCTGATTAATTCTTTATTACTCCAGAAAGTCTTCCTATGAGTCCTTAAGCACATGATCTTTCATTTTACACACCATTAAATTTAATCCTATTTCCATCACTGCAGTCCTTAACATCATGCTGTTCTTCCTGATCTGCCTGTTTACTGACAAAGCTTTTATGATACTGGAAAGTTTTATCATCACATACTTGTTTTTGGCTAAGATCATTAATGAAAATATAAATAAATTAATCTTGAGAGACATTTTTTTGGATCCTCATTGATACCTATTCTCTGAAGAATACCATTTTCATGTCCTCTTTTGGTGGTGCCTCACCCACCATACCTTAGTTACACTTACACTTACACTTAGCTCTCGTTACTCTTCAGCTTCCTTATGTTTTTCTAAATAGACAATGTCTGTTACATTTAATTTTAAAAATAATAAAAGGATTTTTTTTTTTCACAGAACAGTCAAAATTGCCAGACACAACTCAACTTTGACAAAAGTATATTGTATTTTTTTAGTTAGAATCACAGAATCATCAAGATTGGAAAAGACCTTTAAGATCATCAAGTCCTACGACCAGCTATCAGTCGACGACCCCTAACCACTAAATCACCTCCTGAAACACACATCTACCCATTCTTTGAACACCTTCTGAGACAGTGCCTCCACCACCCCCCTGGGCAGCCTGTCCCAATGCTTCACCACTCTTTCAGTTTATAATTTTTTTCTAATATCCAATCTGAACCTCTCCTGATTCCCATTTTGTCTTGTCCTATCTCTTGTCACTAGGGAGAAGAGGCCAACACCCACAGAATCATAGAATCACAGAATCACAGAATCACAGAATGTTTGAAGTTGGAAGGGACCTTAAAGTTCCAACTCCCCTGCATGGGCAGGGACACCTTCCACTAGAACAGGCTGCTCAGAGCCCCATCCAACCTGGCCTTGAACACCTCCAGGGATGGAGCCCCCACAACACGTCTGGGCAGCCTGTTCCAGTGTCTCACCACCCTTACACTGAAGAATTTCTGCCTGATCTCTAACCTAAATCCCTCTTCTTTCAGTTTACAACCATTACCCCTTGTCCTCTCACTGCAAGCCCCTTATGGGGAAAGGTCCATCTTTTCTCCCCCCACATAAGACTAATCAAAATGCCTTTCAAGCCAGCAAAGCAAGAGTGGCAT
>NW_009953505.1:2520319-2538276 GCF_000747805.2 Chaetura pelagica | reverse complement strand
CCTGTATTCATATCTTGGGTTACCTTGGCCCAGGTGCAGGACCCTGCACTAGGCCTTGTTGAACCTCATGAGGTTCACCTGGGCCCACTTCACTAGCTTGTCCAGGTCCCTCTGGATGGTGTCCCATCCCTCTGGCGTATTGACTGCACCATCCAGCTTGGTGTCATCTGCAAACTTGCTGAGGGTGCTCTCAATGCCACTGTCAGTATTGTTAATGAAGATATTAAAAAGCACTGGGCCCAGCACTGACCCCTGAGGGACACCACTTGTCACTGTTTTCTATCTGAATATTGAGCCATTGACCACTACCCTCTTGACACAACCATCCGGTCAATTCCTTATCCACTGAACAGTCCATCATCAAACCCATATCTCTCCAATTTAGAGAGGAGGATGTTGTGGGGGATCGTGTCAATGGCCTTGCAGAATTTCAGATAGACGACATCCACTGCTTTTCCCTGGTCGACTAATGTAGTCACTTCGTTGTAGGAAGTCACTAGGTTGGTCAGTCACCCACCTCACTACAACCTCCTCTCAGGTAGTTGTAGAGAGCAATGAGGTCACTTCTCAGCCTCCTCTTCTCCAGGCTGAACTGTCACAGGTCCCTCTCTGCTGGGCAGTTCTCCAGCTACTCCTGCCCACACTGGGGAGTTGTTATGGCCAAAGTGCAAGACCCATTACTTGGCCTTATTTAAACTCATACAATTGGCCTTGGCCCGTCAATCCAGCCTGTCCAGATCCCTCTGCAGAGCCTCCCTGCCATCAAGTAGATTAACACTCCCTCCCAACTTAGTGTCATCTGCAAATTTACTAAGGGTGCACTCTGTCCCCTCATTCAGACCATCAATAAAGATGTTAAACAGGAGCAGCCCCAGCACTGAGCCTGGGGAACAACACTCGTGACCAGCCCCAAACTGGATTTAACTCCATTGAACCTCTTTTTGGATGCAGCCAACCAACCAGATTTTTATCCAGCAAAGCATGAGCACATCCAAGCCACGAGCAGTCAGCTTCTCTAGGAGAATGCTGTAGGAAACCCTGTCAAAGGCCTTACTAAAGTCAAGGTAGACAACATCCACAGGCCTTCCCAAGTCCAATAAGCACGTCACCCTGTCATAGACATTTACCTCTGCATCTCTTGTAATTTTTCCTTCAAAATTTTTTTCAAATCTTTGAAGTCAAATCCATCCTTCAACACCTGATTAGGGTGTCCAAATTTTAAGTGTCCATCAGTTATCCTAAAAATGCTTATATTCATTATGTGCTACAGAGAAAAGCTGATGTTTTACAAATCCTTCAGAGGAAGTGTCTGTCTGCAGTACAACAATGCTATAAAGCAGACTTTTAAAAGTCTTCAGATGCTTTTTTGAGCTGTAGGGAATTATTTTCTGTAATGTTACAGTATTAAAATATTTCCCTTGCTTTCATAATTCTTATACCCCTTATTTTTCCTTTATTTTCCCTGATGAATGAGATTCATCTCAGCTAATATTAATTGCCAAAAGAAAATAATGTGTGTCTGGTATAAGACAGTGCTCCCAACTTCCTCTACAATGAAAAGAGAGAACGGAGCTTCTCAAAAGTAACCTACCATGAAGTATTGTTCAAGATAAGCAAGATGAAGTAAATTTGGCTATAACATATTTCTGTCCACTGACTACTAGGAAACTAGGCAATTGTCTTCAAATTAGATGTTTAAATAGTTTAAAATGTTAATTGCTGAAAATAGGTAAGATTAATTCCATCCTAAAAGCTGATTTATATTTTTTTATCAAACCAAATTGCCTTTCTTTTTTTGGTCTGTTTTTTTTGTTTGTTTGTTTGTTTTGTTTGTTTGGGTTTGTTTTTTTTTATTTCCACAGTTGTCTGTTAAGTCCTTTTGTGTTAGATCTCTGTCTTTCCTATTGTTATATCACTTTTCTATTTATTACTATCCAAATAGATGTTATTTACTCATACTTTTATATTACTGTGGTTAGTAACAAAATAGGAAAAACCCGAATATTAACACATACATTAATCTAATTTTTCTTTGTTAACAAATCTGAATTGTTTGTGTACAAGTAGATTCAAGTGGTTTAGTACACTCCAGCTGTACACAATGGCTGTAGCTACCATTTCTGTCAGAATTACAAAAAAAAATGTTTAGACCAATAAGAAACTGTTGTAAGTATTCAAAAATCATGATCAAGGCTCAGAACATCGACTAGCTTCTATTGAAATTGAACAGGTTAATAAATACATATTTTAAGATCTATTTGCATTGTAGTTTTTAACTCTTTGAGAAATACAATCAAATTACTTTTCTCCACAGCCTTATGGAAAATGTGACATATTAATAAACAAACAAAAAAACAAACAATCAAATAAATAAATAAAAAGAGATATAAGGGCAGTGGAGATGCTATGGAATAGATGTTCAAAGACTGAGTGATGGCAACAGTGTTTGAGAATATTATTAGTTCTTAGTTTTCCCTAGCTCTTATTGTGGATGAAAATGTTTTCATGTAATTCTCTACATATTTCTGAGAGTTCTTAAAACCTCCACTAATCTTCTTTTGATTGGTTAATGGCATAGTACATTTCAGAGCACCTTAGTCCATCTGCTAGACTTTTCCTCATAAATAATCCTGTTTTCAGTTCTATTCTGAAATAAATCTATTCCTTTGACACATTGACACCTCCTCTGAAAATCCCCTCTGGTTCAGGGCTTCGTGCAGTTTTCACATGTCTCAACCTGTTCAACTTTTTCAGAATGCTGAAATCAGAAAAGTATCCAGGCTGGGTGATGAAGGAAGCTTTATTAAATTCCCTTTCAGTGTCTGTCTCAAGCTGGGTGATTGTCAACAAAATAAATCTTCAAGAATTCTGAAAAACAGTTTGAACAAAGAGGTAAAATCATAGGTTTTCTACAAACATAAGAAAAGAAATAACTTGACAGGTAGGTTAATAGGCACACGTCTGTTCAGACAGGCACACAGGGATGGATCAGCCTGGCAGCGTCCCTACACTTTTGAAGAGGTGTCTCGTTAGTGACGTTAGTTAATATCATTATCTCTCTGTGCTGCACAGCACTAGGAGCCTCCTGCTGAGACTTCAGCCCTATTATGGCAAACACAAGCATGTAGCAAGAGAGTGCTGCTGGCCTCAACAGGTTTCCAGTCTCAGTGGTCAAAGGAGAGCAAATAATTGCATTTGTCCTGGTGCGGGCAGGGAGCAGAAGCACCCAAAGATGAAACAACTTGCTCTGCATTTTGGCAAGGGTATCTGCAGTACAGCCCAGCTTGGAGTCATTTCTTAGGAGGTGTTGATGAGCCAGTAAGACAGTCCCTCTTTCAATCTGTACCATGAGTCCAAATGTTAACTTTTTTTTTTTTCTTCTCTTCATGTTCCTCAGTCTTGCACAGGGATATATATGTGTGTTAGCCCTTGGAGAGTTAAATCTGGGTATCAGAGGAATGACAAATGCTGTAAGCAGAGTACGATGCTTCAGGGAGGAGTCACTCCAAGGGTTCTGATAGCCAAGCCAGTTTGGGTACTTTTTTCATAAGGCTGTAGTTGTGCTGTTGCAGTTGTGTTACAGCTGTGTTGTTGGATTCTCAAAACTCTCCAAGAAGTCTAACTTTTTTTTAATTCTGAGCTGAATGTCAAAGGTATGTGGCATGCACAGCAACTGTGTCTGGAATAGACATCTCGAAGTATCAGCTTATGGAAAAACTTAATTGTACTTCTTATTGTCATTTCACTTATATTTGTCTCTCCTTTTAGCTTGTTGTTAGAGACTTTGGAGAAAAAAAATGTTTCCCAAAGAAAGACAAATGAAGTCTGTTACCAAATTAGTGCATTTCAGATGCTTTTGTTCAAGTGACAGCTCAAAAGGACAGCAGGCTAAATGACTCAGAAGCGTGAGAAGAATTTGAGTGTGATTTATTATCTTGACACCCATTATATAATCTTTGGTTTATGCTGTACTATTTTTAAGAATTTTTTTTTTCAGCTTGTGAAAATTCAATTTTTGACAGACAGTACACAGTATTTGGGGGCAGTACACAGGATTTTTATACACATCATCATATGTTGCATCCACAGCAAAGGCACCTGTTTCAGAAATGCTGTTTTCATAGTTTTTGTCAACTTTTGGCCACAACATTTTTATTAGATTTGACCTCTGCTGATATGTATTTGATTCTCTCACCTCTCTGTCTTTTTATTCAGCTTATCCCAGGTTTGGTGACTGGCACAATCCTTGGTTTCCTTTTCTCTTTAAGGTGAGATTTTGTTAGCTGAGCTGGCAGAGCTGAGCAGCAGCATGATGTTTCCCCATGCCTCTGCAGATTGCAGGGGGTACATGCAGAAAAAATCTCAACCATCAGAGCTGCCTGTGAATAACAGAAACACTAGGTATCAGGCTTTGAGGATCCTTGGTAAGCAAATCCCAGGCTATTTCTGCAGCCTGACATGATTTGCTGTGCATAATTGCAGACAACTAGATTTTTCTAAAGGTTGAGTTCAATATTAGTGTGTTAAAAACACATTAAAACAGCTCATTCTGTACTAGCCACTATTAAATTGCAGCAGTGTTTCACTTCCCTTATCACTGCAGTAAGTAACACATTTTTTGAAAGAATTCTTTAAATGTGCTGATTAAAAAGAAGGAAATAAATTCAAAGTTTCTCCAGTAATTCAGTTTTGTTACCAGGTAGTGGTATTGGAGGACAAAGCACTTCCTAATAGTGAACACTTATAGACTGTATGGCGTCTAAAAAAAAATGTTGAGAAATTCAAAGGTGACTAAGGAATTTGGACAGTCAATTTTCTAAAAAAATTACTGGGATTTTTATGGAAGAAGATTCAAAAACCTCTACTACAGACTTTATTTTCCAGGTGGATCCTCATATGGTTTGTGATCTGAAATGCAAGGAAATTGGAAGGAAGAGAAGATCTGAGGGAAGTATTACTAATAATGCCTTGGGGAGGTGTTGAGAGACAGTAATTTAAGTTCTAGCTACCAAAAGGGCAGACTGTTAAATGTGACACCCTGCAGAAGGGAGACCTGCTCTCAATTCATTACTGTGAAGCACAGCTTCCCAACAGACCATCATATTGGTGGTGGAGACTACACCAGGGCCCTTAGGAAGCTCCCTGGGTGATGATTACCCTTCTAGTGGTAAACAGAACCTTATTTATACTCTGAATTCAGTTTCCAGTCCCCAGGTCTTTTTATGCTTCATTCACTATGTTCAAGAGCTGTTGACACAAGCCAAGGAAAAATGGAAATGATGACATCCTCCTTCTAAAGCTTTCTGAAGTCACTTTGGCTCTGACCTCTCTGGGATGGATCCTGCTGTCCTCACCTCCATTCCAGGCATTTATGATTCCTCCTGCCCATTACCATAGTCACTACAGAAGGCCTGGTGTAGGCCCTGGTCCTCTGCTCTCACAGAGCTTGCTAACCAGACACCTAAGGTAAAGGACTGCTATTTAGAACAAAAACTTTAAACACGAGGAGAGTATATTTGTGTTGTGTTTCAGTGCTCTTTCCCCTCCTCTAATGCAGGCTGTTCCCCTACTGTGATCATTAAGGTTTTGACAGGAAATTTCCATCAGCCCATTCAAACTAGCCAAGGCAATCATGGGACTGCAGGTCCTCATGGGAGTTTTTTCTGACTAGCTCTTCACATTACATCCAAGTTAGTTTATTTCATTCAGAAAATATCTTCAACTCCTCCATGGAGACAGGATCCAACCTGTTCACAGAGACACCTATAACCTATAACCTTTGCTTGGCCTATAGAAAGGCTTCTGAATTATACTTAATATTTATCTACTTGATGTTATGGAACTGATTATTCCCTGGTTTTCTACCACTTGGCACGCCCATTAACAAAGCTTTTACCCATGTGTCACAATTCCCATTGTCTTTATTTCCTTCTTAATGATATGAAATAAATCAGGAAAGAATGTACTCCACCTTGGAGAAGAGTATCCACTCTTAACAGTTTAACAGGAGTGTGAGAAATCCCATCGTCTCAAAAGGAAAGAATGTATGAATCACAGAATCATAGAATGTCTTGGGTTGGAAGGAACATCTAAAGGTCATCTAGTCCAACCCCCCTACAATAAGCAGGGACATCTCCAGCTAGAAGAGATTGCTTAAAGCCCCATCAAGCCTGACCTTGAATGTCTCCAGAGATGGGGCCCCCACCACCTCTCTAAGCAACCTGTTCCAGTGATCCACCACTCTCATATTAAAGAACTTTTTCCTAATGTCTAATCTAAATCTGCCATTACCCCTTGTCCTATCATTACATGCTCTGGTGAACAGGTCTTCCCCAGCCTTCCTAAAGGCCCCTTTTGGGAATTGGAAAGTCACTATAAGGTTCTCTGAATTCTTCTCTTCTTCAAGCTGAAGAACCCCAACTGCCTCAGCCTGTCTTCATAAGAGAGGTGTTCCAGCCCTCAGATCATTTCCATTGCTCTTCTCTGGACACGTTCCAATAGCTCCAGATTCTTCTTGTGTTGGGGGCTCCAGAGCTGGACACAGTGTTCCAGGTGGGGTGTCACTAGGGAAGAGCAGAGGGACAGAATCACCTCTCTTGATCTGCTGCCCACACTTCTTTTGATACAGCCCAGGATGGAGTTGGCCTTCTGGGCTGCAACTGCCCATTGGTGGCTCATGTCCAGCTTTTGATCCACTAGTACCCCAAGGTCTTTTTCCACAGGGCTGCTCTCAAGCATGTCTTACTCAAGCCTCTACTGATATCTCTGGTTGCCCCAATTCAGGTGCACTTGGCCTTTTTGAACCTCATGAGGTTCACCTGGATCCACTTTTCCAGGTTGTGGATATGCCAGAGAGTTGGCATCCTGTCCCTCTGGCATATTGACAGCACCACCCAGCTTGGTGTCATCTGCAAACTTGCTGAGGGTGCTCTCAATGCTACTGTCAATATCATTGATGAAGATAGTGAACAACACTGGTCCCAGTACTGACCCCCGAGGGACACCACTTGTCACCAGTTTCCATCTGGATTTAGAGCCATTGACCACTGCCCTCTGGATGTGACCATCCAGCCAATTCCTTATCCACTGAACAGTCCACCCATCAAACCCATATCTCTCCAATTTAGAGAGAAGGATGTTGTGGGGGACTGTTTCAAAGGCCTTGCAGAAGTCCAGACAGATGATATCCATAGGTCTTCCCTTGTCCACTGATGCTGTCACTCCACTGTAGAAAGCCACTGGGTTGGTCAGGCAGGATTTGCCTCTGGTAAAGCCAGAGGCTGTCCTGAATCATCCCTCTGTCCTCCATGTGCCTTGCCAGAGCCTCTAGAAGGATCTGTTCCATGATCTTCCCAGGCACAGAGGTGAATCTGACAGGTTGATAGTTCCCAGGGTCCTCCTTTCTACCTTTTTTAGAAATGGGTATAATATCTCTTTTCTTCCAGTCGCCAGGGACTTCATCTAACGGCAGTGACTTTTCAAATATCATGGAGAGTGGCTTGGCAACAACATCAGCTGATTCCTTCAGGACTCTGGGATGCATCTCATCAGGTCCCATGGACTAGTGTGTGTTCAGTTTCCTCAGATGGTCACAAACCTTGTCTTTGCTCACAATGGTACTTTGTCTCCTGGTCTCTGTCTATGGGCCATCAACTTGAGAGCCATGAGGAGAGAGGTTGTGAGTGAAGACTGAGGCAAAGAAGTTGTCAGCCTTCTCCTCATCCGTTATTACTAGTTCACCACTGCTGCCCATCGGAGGGTACACTTTCTTTAACCTTCCTTTTCTGGTTTACATACTCGTAGAAGCCCTTCTTGTTTCTCTTTACATCCTTTGCCAAGTTCAGCTCCAGCTGCGCCTTGGCTTTCTTGACCTCATCCTTACACAACTGGGCAGTGTCCCTGTACTCTACCCAGGATACCAGTCCCACTTCCACTGCCTGTGTAGTTCCATCTTGCCTTTTAGTTTGACCAGCAGGTTTTGGCTCGGCCATGTTGGTCTCTTGTCTTCCGTGCACCCGGGATTGAGACCTCTTGCACTCTATGGAAAGCATCCTTAAAGATCAGCCAGATCTCTTCTGCTCCCTTGTCTTTGAGGGCTGTTTCCCACAGGGTCCTACTTACTCTTTGAAGAGCTGGAAGTTTGATTTCCTAAAATTTAGAGTCCTGACTATGCTTCTCATCTGTCTCATACCACTCTAGACAGCAAACTGCACTAGTGCATGATCACTGCAGCCCAGCCTGCCTTCAACTTCAACATCCCTGATGAGTTCACTTGCATTTGTGACCATCAGGTCCAATAATGCATCCCCTTGCATGGGGATTTCCATTTCTTGTTTTAAGAAGTTGTCATTGAGGCTCTCCAGGAGGCTCCTGGATTACCTACAACTTGCCATGCTACTTTTCCAGCAGATGTCAGGATGGCTGAAATCCCCCAGCAGGATGAGAGCCTGTGATCATGATGCCTCCTGGAGCTGGAGTAAGAAGGCTTCATCAGCAGGGTCCACTTGATCAGGCGGCCTATAGTAGACTCCAACCACAAGACTCACTTTGCTGTCCCGATCCCTAATTCCTACCTATAAGCTTTAGACCTGCTCATGGCTATTCTTTAAGGACAACTCTTAACACTCTATCCACTTATTTACATAGAGGACAACACGTCCACCCCTTCTTGCTCTCTTAGCCCTTCTGAAGAGCTTGTAGCCATTTATAGTCACACTCCACTCATAGGATTCATCCCACCAAGTCTCCCTAACTGCCACTATGTTGTAACTTTCCTGTAGCACTATAGCTTCCAGCTCCTCCTGGATCTGACTCTTTCTGCAACACAATTGAAAAACGTTTATTATTAGATGTAAAGACAATTCAGAAAGTAATGGCTGAATCTTCTAGGGGAAAAAAAAAACAAACCAAAAGTTGTATTTCTTTATTTATCTATCTCTCAGGGATAACCCAATCTGGTATCTTCTGGAGACCTACTCTCACCAGTGAGATTGTGTTGCTGTCTGATAAACTCAACTCGTGTTTTCTTAGTTATCCTGTTCTGGAGACAGAGAAAGTGTGGAGAGAGCCTCAGAGATGACTCAATTCTGTTCTGCAATCAGGAGCAGATTACTGTGGGACAAGACAACGCATTTATGAAAGTTTCATTATGAAAGTTCAATGTCTCTTATTCTTTTGGCTTTACTGGTCCAGGAAGAGAATTTCTGCATGCTGTTCTCTTATCCTAGGATAATTCTAATTCAGGACCATTTCCAGCTGTTTTTGAGCACTCTACTGAACAGGTTTGAATGCAAAACCATGACTAAGCTGAGTCCCATGTGGGACCTTTTTGACATTCAGTTAAATTAAAAATCGGCATGATGTATCTCTATTTTTTATCAAAAATGTAGAAAAGTGAGTTTCTCTTTTGCACCTTTCTACTTCAAAATGCTTCCAAAATATTAATTGGTTAATCCTAAAGTGATTCTAGCATTCAAATTTTCCCTACTATAATGACAAAAACTTTGTATAAATGTTAATGTGCCACTGAACTTTAAAAATGTAGGAATTGCACTGGAAAGGGGATGTATTCTGTCAAAAAGCTTTGTCTGAAGCATAAAGGGTAAAGAATGAAAGATTATGCATAATAATACTGTTTAAAGCTATTTAAAGGTCAGATGTAAATTTTAAAACTTTCTCTGAGGAGAAAAATGTTCCCCCTTTGAAGTGTTGTTATCAAGCCCTTCTTATGACTTTCTGTGACTGAATCCTTCCATTTTATCTTGTTGTGTTGAACATCATCCAGCTCTAAAAATAAGTGTTCATTATATTGACTTAGTGTCAGTACTAGTATTGACTTAGTGGTTGCACTCTCTCAAGGATGTAGAGAACACCTGAAGACTCCCAATGTGTTCTTGCATCTCCCTTCCACCTCTGCCCAGTTTTCCCAGCAGCAGTATGTGTCTGCATCTATTTTTTTTTAATTTATTTTTTTTTCAGAATTGTTAATGTCCTGAGGCAATATCCTTCCCGTGTCAAGGATTAATTGGACACGCAGTTGAATGAGACTGTGAATGTGAAATGTGAAACCAACTACTTGACCTTGGTGTAAAGCAACTAACACTGGTGAACTGGTGGTTTTACTTGCCATATATCTTTCACAGTAAAGACAAGACATCTGTAAAAAAGAGAATGGCTGAGATCATTGGGCTTTACAGCTCTTCACAGAGAATTTTGTAGTGAGGACCCTATCTGAGAAATACCTCCCAGGTCCTGTCTTCATCCCTCCCTGGCAATCATGGACAGCTGGCTGAGTAAGAGCCTGCAGTTCTCTCAAGGGCTCAGTCCTGCCTGAAAGGCTTTCATTTAAATATTCATTTTTTGTTCCACATACTTAATAACCATTGCAATGATTTACAATTTACATACTAAATTTCCAGTGACCTTGTGCTGCCTTGAGATCATTAGTTTTAATGAAGGCAGAAACAGGCAATAAGGTCAAAGAGTCAGTTCTCTACTAAAGGTTTTAATTTCTGCCAAGAGCTTTGGGGACTGAATTTACCTCTTCCATCCAGTATAGGGGTATCTTCTCCAGGTTCAAGAGCAGATTTGCAGTCTTCAAAGATGACTTGCTGCTGTTGGGGTTATTCTGTGTTGAGATGAAAAGTAGGGGCAGCAATTGATTAGGATTATTTTGCCCTACTGGGTCCATGCTCTTGAGCACAACTGAGATATGTTAACCCTTATAACTGACCCAAGCTGGTCCAGAAACTAAACAGCCCTCACAGTCCCAAATACAGGAAGCCCATTTGCCCTGACTAACACCTGTCCCAGTCCAACCTCAGCTGGCAAGTTCACACTGTGGAAAGCTTGGAGTATTTTACCACCTATTTAAGAGTTGTGAATGAGTATCTGGTGCATTTTTTAAATCCCTTGGTGGTATGTTGTGTCTGTGTGGTGGGGCTTTAGTAGCAGGGAAGGCGCTGCAGGGAGGACTCCTGTGAGAAGCTTTGAGAAGCTCCCCAGGCTCCAAATCCAGATCCACCTCTGGCCAAGACCAAGTCCATCAGTGATGGTGATACCTCCTCTGTGTTTAACATACTTAAGAAGGGGAAAAGGAAACTGCTAGAAGACTTGCAGGACAGAGAAGAGGAAGTGGTGAGAGCAATACCTGATCAGAGATACCAACTTCAGTGAGGATGGACGGGAGGAAGTGCCTGAGCAGAGATTCCCCTGCAGCCCATGCTAGGATGGCAGCTGTCACCTGCAACCCATGGAGAAGCATGGTGAAGCAGCCCATGGTGGAGCAGCTGTGGACCTGCAACTGTGGAGGACCCCACGCCAGAGGAAGTTACTATTGTAATGTCATGAAGGACTCTCTCCTGTGGGAGTGACTCCAGGCTGGAGCAGGGGAAGACTGTGAGGAGTTCTTTTGCTTGAGAAAGAAGGAGCAGCATATAACAGCAGAAAATAACATGTGATGAACTGACCATAAACCTCATAACCTCATTCCCTGTTCTCCTGTGTTGCTGGGGGGGACAAGGTAGAGAAATTGGAGGCAAACTAATTTAGACCTGAGTAGAAGGTAGGGGTGGGCTGAAGGGGTTTTTGAGATCAGGTTTTGCTTCTATTTGTTCTGCTCTGATTTTATTGGTGCCAAATTAAGTTGATTTTTCCCCAAGTTGCATCTGTTTCACTTATGACCATAACTGGTGAGTGAACCCTCCCTGTCCTTGTGTCAACCTGCGAGCTTTTCCTTATAATTTCTCCTCCCCCTCCCATCATGGGAGAAGGAGTGAGAAGCAGCCACATCATCCTTTGTTACCAGCTGAGCCTAAACAGTGTTACATGTGGACAAGGCAATGCAATTCACTCTAGAAGACAGACTGACAGACCAACACATGATTTAGAGCTGAGACTAAAGCCAAGGATGCAGAGTTCTCCCTCACAGAATCAATTATTTATTTTAATTCCTTTATTGAATTGAGGTGCCTTTTTCTCTTTGCTGAATGGTTCCGAGCAGATGGTGTCTCCAAAATTTCTTCAGGTTTGTTTATTTCTATTTATTCAAAGGATGTACTAGATTCATGGGAGCTGTGAAGTGCTGCTACAAGTTTGAAATAAGTGCCGTATTATCAGTCATCCAGATCATGTAGACTTGGTATTTTGCCAATCTATCTCATGAATGCAATGAAAACTCATGTTACTGGAAAAAAAAAACAAAAAACCCCAACAAAAAAACCCCAACAACAACAAAAAAAACTAAACCCAAACCCTTTACTTTTGCATCTTTGGAGAACTGGCAGGTAATGCCAATACTAGAAAATGGTGCAAAAAGGTGCAGACTAGATGTGAGTCTTAGGGAAGACAGGTCATTCTACAGATTATTAACAGTCATTTTTCTTGTGGGAAAGAGGCAAGGCCACAACTGTGCCACCCAGAGATGAGGAATAGGGCCTAACTAAGGTGTACAGGCCACGAGAAAGGCTGCTAAGGTTCATCCAGGCCTTGGACTATAACCTACACTGCTCCTCCAAATAGGCACCAACAATATGGTCAGGAATAGCTGGAATGTATCTGGAGTCACTCCATGTCTCTGGGGGCGATGGTCAAGACCATGAAGTCCTACGTGGTTTTCTCCTTGGTCCTACCAGTGAGGGAGAAGTGCCTGGGGAGAACGTGATGGATCCTGCAGGTCCACAGCCAGTTCCACAGCTGGCAATGTCGATAGGGATCATTTTGTTGACAAGATTTTTGAAAACACAGGACCCTCTCCAAGAATATAAGATAACTGAGGAGGGATGGGACCCACCTGACATGATCATCTTCTATAATAAAATGACTAGGTTTGTGGATGAAAGGAGAGCAATGTTTACCACAATATCCTTGTATCCAGGTGAGGACATTATGGTTGTATTTGATCTGGAAACAAGTAACAAAGGGAAATACACAAATATCTGTCCTAGTTCCTTCCCTGTTTAATATCTCTATCAGTGACCTCCCCCAGCAAGAGTGCAGGTACCACCAAAACTGTGATGCAGCTGGGATCCAGTACCATTCCATAGGGGAGAATTTCCCTAATCAAATTCTGCTGCTGAACTGTTCACTTACCCGTTTTACTCTGTTGCATGTTTGCATCTGTGTAGTTATAGACAGAGGACAGTTTTAGAGGACTTCTCTTCCTTTGTTTTGATTTTTCAGGTTTTAAAGCTCTTTGTAGCTTTGAGAATTCCTCATGGGGAAGATGAAAATGACGACTCTTTCCACATCTGGAAACTGGAGAGAAAGATGACAAACTGTAATTTCAAAAAAAAGTTGTTGCTTTTGTCCTTGATGCCCTGAAGGAAGAACTGCCTCCTCCTGCAGCCAGCAGAACTGGTTTTGCTGGTTTTTTTCCATATAGTCCTTCAACTCTCTAGGACTCACTTGGGCTTCTTTTGCCCCGAGGCCTTTTTTTTTCTGCTCTTTGAGGTTGAGCCAGTGGAGTTGGTTTTGGGGTTTTTTGTTACTTGCTCCCTCCTCTCCTTTTGCTTTCTTTCTTTCCTTCTCATTACATGTTTTAATGATTTATGCATACTGAGATGCAAGATGGCTCTGGGAGTGCCTGTTGGTATTTGGATGCCTGGAGGAAAAATCTTTTGTAAAGTTGCTGAAGTTACTACTAAAATAATTTCAATATTACACTCTTCTTCTTTCCAGCTTTAATCATCTTGATCCACTTGGAGGCATATCTGAAACAAGAAGGCTTGTCTATTTCTTGGCCTACATTTCAGTTGAATACATGGCTTAATTTTTTTTCTTTTTGGAGATTCAGGGACTTGTGAGATGTGCAAAGAACTACTGCCAGTGAAACTTGAAGCAAAAAAGCTGTTATGAACCTCAGCCTTCTCTATGACAGTGTTTACCAGATCTCATATTTTACTTTTCAGGAGGGGTACAATTTCTTTTGTTTTCCTTTTCTGACTAATGTACCTGAAGAAGCCCTTATGATTCTTCACTTCCCTTGCTAAATTTAGCTCCAGCTGTGCCTTCTTGGTCATTCCTCTTACTTTTTTTTACAATCTTTGCAAAGAAAGGCACCATGACAGGCTTTTAATATTTCTCACAGCAAGGACCATCACCCCTGTTTACACAAGAACTCCAGGCAGTTCCAATGAGACAGGAAGGATGAAGAAGAGATAACTCATCTGTTCAAAGATGTCTGAGGAGCTGGATTGTAAAACAGCTACTTCAAGAGAGAGACTGCAGCAACCACACAACCTGTGGGATCCACTAGGGCTTCTCTTGACCAATATATTAAATCTTTTGGTGGCTCAGAGTCAGCAGAACCATGCAAAAGTCGTTGGAGGTCTGCCACATGATGCTACCAGAAGACAGAGCACACAGCAGTCTCATTGTCTGCCACACACATATGTCCTGATGCAGGATAGAAGGCAAAGCTGGAAATAGTGTCATGTTTGCTTTAGAAATTAGCATTTCTAGGAAGTTAGTCCCAGATTTCCCTCAGTCATCATGAAAATGCTTACAGTGTTCAATAATGGAGGAAGGAGAGTTTTTTGACTTAAGGTGCCCTTAAATCTCATTATACTTAGCCTCTGAAGTGCAGAATACCTTATTATTATGTGACTCTCAGAGAGAAGGCTCCTGGAAAAGAGACAAACATCAAATTAGAAGTCCAAATGGCAATAAATGTGGAAGGTACAGCTGGATCCTCTCCAGCCAGATCTTCTCAGCCTTGCAGAGGCTTGCAAGCCTCTGCCACAAGGTTCTAAATGGTACATTGACAGGATGAAGTTGGCAGAATGACTTGCATCATGCTGCTCCATGAATCTTAAGGGGAAAGCAGGGGAACTGGCTAAGCACAACAAAGTGACCACCCCATGGCCATGTAGGACAAATGTATGCCTTGCATCTGACCATGGTAAGTCAGAGCAGCCTCTGAAGCTGTGCTAGCAGATTAGAGCAGACATCCTCCAAATCTGCCTCAGAGGCCACGTTTACAACCCAGCACTCTTTGCTAATGGGGCATCTGGCTTTGATGACTGGAGATTTCACTACTTGTTAAAACTGTGGGTTTAGCACTCAGACTTCCAAAAAAAGTAACTCAGTGCTGTGGTTCCTTACGTTGTTCTACATAAATCTTGCAACATTTGCTAGTTTTAAGATTGCATGGATGTGGGACTATGGTTATCCCATATTCCTTGTCTGGCTTGATCCGTAACCATTCTACAAGTGCTGGGGGGATCCCTTTGCTCACCACTGACAAGGAAATGCTTTTGCGTTTGTACTTTAGCCTCTTACTGTCTGGCTTGGAGCAGAGCAAGTCAGAGACCTTTGAGGTTTTCTCTAATTTTGTCAGCTGTCCTTGTTAGGGTCATCAGAAATGGGGGAAGTATTTGTTCCAGTGCAGTATAAGACAGTGCTTTAACATACTCAAGAGGAAGGAATTGGGCACAAATAGTAATTAATTCAAATAATTGACCTAACTTTTAAAACTGCTTAAAGACTGACTTGATAGTGCTGAGTTTTTTTGCCATCATTTGATTTTTGTGGGTTACGTTTTGGCATGCTCAGTAGAGTAAAGATGTAATACTTCCAGTCATGAAATCTGACAACGTTGTGTGACATGCTGCTATTAAGCTACTGCAGAAGTGATAACTGATTTTTTAATATAAAGACTGCCACTTGGTGCTACAAGTCTTCATAGACTCTTCCTGAAGCATGATTTGTAAGCAGCTATCTTTTCTGTATAAGGAAAATTATTAGAGCCTAGAGGGTGTTTTGATCTCTGAAAGCAAACATACTGTTTCTTCCTGCAAAATTTAGCTGTAGCACTTCTGATCTTGAGTTTATTCAAACTAGGAGATCATTCTTCATCATGGCAAAGCCTGATCAAATTTAATTCTAACAGCTGAAAATCAACAGTAGTTAAAACAGCAGTGTTAAAACAGCAATATCTGCTTTAATGATAAACCAACTCAAATTGTTGAATTAAGTAGTTGCATCTATCTAGTCCTCTTTGACTCTCTCTCACTGCTTTCGTAGTACAGTACAGAAATACATTAATGGACTCTTCAATCTTTCAGTTAAAAGCATAACAATGTAAAATGGCTTGAAGTTGAAGTAAACAAAATTCAAACCGGAATACAGTGAACAATTTTAATATTGAATGTCTTATCACTCAAACTATACAAAATAATTAGATGATACAGAGAAAACTATCCAATTTAATTTTTATATTGTAAGTGCCCTGCCAGAATTTCTTGTCCAGAATAGATCACACTCCTGAACAGTGTTTTAAATGCTTTATATGAGTGGCCATATGAGAAAACAGTAGATCCGTCACCACTAGGATGCAGTGAACTTATTGTTCATGTACTACTCAGCATATCTGTGCAGACATGTTCCTGCTACTGAGTTGCCCCTAAAATGAAGCTTCCATTACCAGAAGAGTTCAGCACTTCTACCTTTTCTGTTGTCTTTCCTGAGTGTGTCTCAAAGGCAGAAAGGGAACCACACATGGAGACACAGGGTCTGTCCATGTCATGTCCCCATCTTGGCAGGCTGGAGATAGCATCCCTCCATCCAGGCCCACAGCTGCAGTGGCACAAGGCAGACCAGGAAACACCAACAGGCAACTGCATTGAGTCCAACACAAATTAGAATAAAGTAGCGCAGCATAGCATAGCATAGCATAGCATAGCATAGCATAGCATAGCATAGCATAGCATAGCATAGCATAGCATAGCATAGCATAGCATAGCATAGCATAGCATAGCATAGAGCTGAACAATTTCATTTGGAAGGGGCCTAAAACAATCATCTAGTCCGAGTTGTCCAAAAGATAATACATGTTGTTAAGGACATTGTCCAATTGCCTCTTAAATAATGAGAGGTTTGGGACACTGGACACCTCTCTAGGAAGGCTGTTCCAGTGTTTGATTGATTTCTTGGTAAAGAAATGTTTCCTAATGTCCAGTCTAAACCTTCCCTGGTGCAGTATTGAACCATTCCCCTGTGTCATAGAATCATAGAATGTTTTGAGTCAGAAGACACCTTAAAGATCATCTAGATCCACCCTCCCCCTGGATTGGCATGGACACCTCACACCAGACCAGGTTGTTCAATGCTCTATCAAACCTGGTCTTGAACACTTCCAGGGAGGACACATCCACAACTTCCCTAGGCAACCTGTTCCAGGGTCTCACTGCCCTCACAGTGAGACATTTCTTCCTAATTTCTAATCTAAATCTGCCCTCTTCCATTTTAAAGCCATTCCCCCTTGTCCTATCACTACATGTTCTTGTAAAAAGCCCTTTTCCAGCTTCCCTGCGGGTTCCTTTCAGGTCCTGGAAGGCCACTGGAAGGTCTCCCTGGAGCCGTCTCTTCTCCAGGCTGAACAACTCAAACACTCCCAGCCTGTTCCATCTTGGTGCCCTATCACTGGATACTAGGGAGAAAAATCCAAAATCAGCTCAAGAGTGTGAACTTCAAAAAATATTCAGACTTTGGGAGTCTGGAACCTTTTTGGTTTCTGTAATGACTAGAAGTGTTTACCAACAAGTCCTTAAAGGTGGGCATGCAATTAAGTCCTGATCTCATTAGGATCCATCCAAGGCAGAAGGCATGTTAGTTACCCTCTGGTGATGGTCACACTGGTAATGATGGAGGCAAAATTGCCCATTGGTGTGTCTTCTTCAGAAGTTTTGCGGGATAAACATTCCCAGATTAAGAATTGCAAAATCCTGTCTTCTAGGGAGCCGAGCTGTAGAGCAAACACATTGCTCCTTGTCAAGCCCATCAGCACCTCCCTGTGTCCTTATTCATGCTGAGAAACTGCCATCACTCCTAATAGGAGCCTGCTTTCTGTCCTCTTTACTCACAGCATTTTTTCTATTTCTGCAAGATACAGTAGCCACACCTATGAAGACTGGTTGCAAACTGATTACATACTGGCCAATTTATAATCTCTGCAGCTG
>NW_009953505.1:2514560-2520022 GCF_000747805.2 Chaetura pelagica | reverse complement strand
GAAGGGTATTCATATTAGATTGGAGGACTGCTGAATCTTTTTCTTCTTCCTCCTAAGGAACATATTTCTCACCAACATGACTCTAGGCTGTCTGTGCTCAATCTCTTGATTGAAGGGATTATTTAAAAGACTGCAAACATGTTGGAAAGATTTGTCTGCAATGGCAGATGAATGTTAGCCTGGATCTTCCCTGATAGTTAATGAGTTGCATCCCTGTGATGAATACACATGCCTAACACCAGCAACTGTTAAGATAGAAATATTTTCATGGGGAAAACAGGGTGAAACATAACCACACACCAATCGGCTCTCTATGTTCTGCAGAGTTCTCTGTGTTGTCTCAGAGTTCTGCAACTGAGTTGCAGATTGGAGAAGTATGTGAGCCTGTGCAATGCTGGTTAAACCAGATAGTCAATACCAAAGTGCATTTAAAACTTCTGTCATGTGTTCCTAAAAGGTCAGCACTTGAGCTAGCTTCACGGCAAAGAAGATTAGATGCAGCTCACACTTTGGAATGATATTTAAATATTTGTACTGACTTCAAGTAGTGGCACAGAATCACAGTATGTTAGGAGTTGGAAGAGACCTCTGGAGATCATCAAGTTCAATGCCCCTGCCAGAGCAGGACCACCACAGAATTTAGGGTGGGTCACACAGGAATGCATCCAGATGTGTCTTGAAAGTCTCCACATAAGGAAACTCCACAACCTCTCTGGGCAGCCTGTTCCAGTGCTCTGTCACCCTTGCACTAAAGAAGTTTTTCCTCCTGTTGAGGTGAACTTCCTGTGCTCGAGTTTGCATCCACTGGATATATGTCTTAGTATAAAGGTTTGAAAAAAACTCTGAACTACTGGAGCAGAAAGAATGTATGCTGCTTTTCCAGGTCCAACTGCAAAATTAAATTTGAAAGCAGGAAAAAAAAAAAAAAAGAAAAAAGAGCTCTTTCTCCTGCCTTCTTTTCCCTTGAACTGGGAGGTGCAGTGCTGGAGTAGGAACGGAGCAATTCTCAACTATATGAAACCTATTTTCCATATGATCAAAGGGCTAAATACAATTTAGCATGGTTTGGACACTTTGGGAGATGAATACTTCAATTCAAGTATTCTGATTTGAATGAACCATGAAAAAAACATTGTTTAAAACCTGATTATTTGCATATTTTGATATTGGAAAGAGTATTAAGAAGATAGATTGTGGACATTGCCATATAAAGTTGAAAATCTTATGCCACTGCTGTCCAGATATTTCTGCCCAAGGCAACTAATTCCCCTTAGAACTTCTTTCACCAGTGGTTTTCCAGTTTGGAAGCACAAGACTTGACCTACTTCAAGCTTTACTTCAGGCTCACCTTAAACCAGCAGTTTTCCTGGCTTATGTCTCTTGTATTGATCCATACTGTAAAATTCATAGTGATATAAAGCACTCTGAGAGGAGGATTTTCATTTAGAATCCTAGAATGTTTTGAGTCGGAAGGCACCTTGAGGATCATCTAGGGTGCCCCATCATCTAAGGATGGTGCAGTGTTGAACCAGGTGACAGCCTCTGTGTACCCTGGAGCAGGGTAGGGGCTGGGACACTGTTTCTCATCAGAGGAGGATTACAACTTTAACCCTATGTTCTCCAAGGATACCTACTTCAGATTGCCATTTTGGATAATCTTCACAATCCATTGACTTAATTTAAATGCTCCAGACATGCTTTTACTTAATTATATAATGAAAACAAGTGTATTTTTGCTGTGATTTTGATACAAACCTGAGGAAACCAAACACTCAAATATTTTAATTGGAAAATCGATGGTCAGATTTCTTAAAAAAATCTGTCAGACTTGTTAAAAATATCTCTTTCTAAATATGCCTTACTGGTGTTTTCATATTTGATTTTTTTTCCTGGAAGGAAAACAGATTGTTTGTTTCTTTATGTGAAATTACTATACTGATAAACTCAGAACATCACCTAATACTGGTATAACCTAAACAACTGCATCGTATTATCTAAATTTTCATTTCAACATAAATTCATTGAGTGACTGGGCTAGTGTAGTTTTAGACTACCTTATGTTTGCATAATGTATTATAGAAGCTGCCCCTTTAATTTTCATATGTGTTTTTCAGGAGTTGGTAGTGTTATGATAAATTTGTAG
This sequence comes from Chaetura pelagica, assembly GCF_000747805.2. NCBI lineage: Eukaryota > Metazoa > Chordata > Aves > Apodiformes > Apodidae > Chaetura > Chaetura pelagica. The sequence goes on along the minus strand of NW_009953505.1, from coordinate 2,517,879 downwards.
GTAATATTCTAAGTGCAGTTTGTATTAACTGAACAGAATGGTATTGCATTCCTCCCATGAGCAGCTGACATTTTCAATGAAAATTATGCTTCTGTACTTCCAAGTAGCTGTTTCCCAGTGTACTCAGCCCTGCCAGTACTGGTATGTAAAGGTATTTTATCACAAGAGTTTTCTTATCTCTGGGTCTGGAATTAAAGCAGAAATGTACAGAAGAAGAGTTTAAGCCTGCCATGCTGGAAATAGGCTCTAGGTAATTACAATGGCTCCTCTCTACAAGGGAAAATTTGTGAAAATATCTGTTAAATGGTATTGATTGACTTTTAGATCTGATTTATGTATACATACAACCCTGAGATAACCAACAGGAACCTGGAAAGCATTATAAATTAAAAAGAAAAAGATCCCTTTCAAAAGTGTTAAAACAAAGCATTATTGCTGAGATGTTTTCCTTGCAACTTTCAAAACAAGATGCATTTTTTCAAAGCAAAAGCAAAATTTATTTCAATGCTAAACTATGTCAAAATCAACTGAACATTTCTGTCTCACTGAAGTGGCACTTTCCAATGGAAAACTGTTTAACCAGAAAATCCTTGACAGCCTCAGGCCTTGAGGTAGAGCTGGAGTGACTGGCAGAGCAAAGCTGGCCCTGCTGGGGAAGGCATCAGGATGCTGGAGGCTGGGATATATCAGCCTGGAAATCTACCTTCACCCCTCCCTGTGGCATGTCTGCAGAGGCTCTGCTGAGCTTAGTATCAGCTGTGCCTTTAATGAAACACTCCCTTCATTTTGTGTTCTGCTGCTCCTAACTTGCTATTCCCATAGTCTCTTAATGTATAATTGTGTTCAAGGCAACCAGCTCTTTCTGAGGCTATTTCCCATTACAAACAAAATAACATGTAAAAACAGCTAATAAACAGCACCTTCCTCAGGAGGAAAAGCATTCCCTCGGTATTATCCCATTTTCTGGTTATTCAAACAGTGAGAATCTTAAGGTCAAGCAACCTGAGGCCTCCCTCGAGGCAATGCTAATGCCAGCCTGGCTGTGCATGCCAAGCTGCTGGCCTGAAGGTTATGCATTACAGTCATCATTTAGTAGTTTGGGGTTTTTTTATGTGTGAAGAAGCAGAGTATATATAAATACATATATTCACTAGGCATTAAAAAAGGCTGATGGAACCACTTCATGATACTAATGAGCTTGAGTTGAGCACTCAAGAATTAGGAAGAGCCAGACTACCTGTGCAGTTTCAACTTATCCTGCCATCCTTATATAAAATTGAAGTGCCTAGGTAAGTGAAGGTGTTTTACCGCATGAGACATGTAATTTATGCTCCTTTTCCTTGAACCACATTTCTGATAATCTACTGCAGACAAATACAGAGCTTGTTAAACAAGAAAACAAAAGTAACTAAGAAATCAAAACACCCTGCTTTTTATGAGAAATTTGAAAAGCAAAGCTTTGACTGAAACCAGGTCTTAAAAGAAATCTGTCACACAGGCTGCTGTGTGATACTCTGACAAAAGCAAATTCAGGTTGTCAGCACCATTCCAAACTTCACTTTAATTTTTAATCTATTACACTCAGAAGGACCTGTGAATGTATTTGGATTTGGACAGGCATATTCAAACATTTTAAAGCCACCTGTGTACCCAGGAAGGGAGGGAAGACTTGAGGTTGCAGGGACTGGGATTGCCTTTCTCTTCCATTCTCCCTTCATGTAAGACCAGCTGCAGGTTGCTAAGGGCAGAGTAGAGACGTGTGCCTACATCCTCATCCTCTGGCTGCCTGCTAGGCCCTAAAAGGGAACTAGCTGGGAGACCAACAGAAGTAGAAGCAGGATTCCTCTAAGCACCTGAAAATTAGCACCTGAATTCTGTTGTTATTGAAATAGGAAAGTGCAGAATTTTTGCAGTGTTACCATGCTCCCTTCTGTTGTTGTGCCACTGGATCTGACAGTGAACACCTCTCCTATGATAGAACGAAGATGAAAATTCAGACCCAACACACATGAATCTTTTCCCTTTGCTGAAGACCAGAATGGTCTCCATTCCAGTTCAAAACAAAAAATGGGGTTTTTGGAAAAAAATGCTGGCAGAAGAAGGGACTGGATGAGAATGACTTTCTGAGGGCAAACTAAAATGCTCTGCATCATGCTGAAGTACTAAAATGCCACCATCAAAATTGTAGCAGCTGTTTTAGAAGTTTCACTCCTGAGGCTGATACAAACACTTTGCACACTATACTACAGAGGGAACTGTAAGTATGAAAATCCCTCACTGGTCTAGCATTCACATTTCTGCAGAGCTCAACTCAGTTGCCTTTATATTTTTTATTCTCCCTCCATTCAAAGACCGTCTCATCTACCCATGGGACAGATGACCTCAGAACAGGTCACAAAGCATGGCTTTCAGTCAGTGCACAGTTTACTCAGAGAATTTCATATCCAAAGTGTGAACAGCTGATTTTGCTCTAATTCTTTGAGCAAATCTTGCCTACTGCAAATGTCTGTGTTTGTGTCAGAGGTGTTTACAGTGCGTTCTGTAAATGGAGAGAACCTGCACCAACAGGGAAGTGAAAACTGTTTTCAAGGATCAGAAAGGTCTATTTCCTGGTCATCTTGAAAATCCATAGCAAAATCAGCCCAGGTTCTTTTCTGAAAACTGAAGATTGTGGAAGATTTAAGGAAAATGTTAAGATACACACTGAACATTAACTATAGTTCATTATGGTTTCCTAATGCAAATTTTGAGATGTTTGAATTAGATTTGCTATAGCAGATTACTTAGAATTAAGAGTTTCATCTCTTCTACTAATTTTACATGAAAATCAGCTGTTTCTACAAACATTCTTTGTATTGTTTTTTACACAAAATCCCTGTGTGTTTCAGGCTCATTCATGACCATGTAGTAATACCTGTATTCTAGAGCATTTTTTTCAAAAAAAAAACCTGTATCTAACTGTTACATTACCCTTCAGGTGCTTTACCTGAGAGAAATAAAAAATTATATGCCACCATTTCCTTCAGACAAACCAAATCTGCCTCCTTACTACCAAAGATAATCTTGTTCTGTGCCATTAGTCATTGTGAGCTCCTTGCAAGTTGACAACCATATCAGCAGACCTTTTCAGTGAATGAGCAGATGCTTTGCTGCTGCTACAGGAATAAACTGCAATGTCAGTTTTCATTTTCATAATCCTGACACTATTTCATATTTTTTTTTAGATAGACTATCTCACATTTTATAGGAAATTGTGTTTTACTATACAGAATGCAATATAGTGATTACATGAAATTAAATGAAAAACAAAATCTCTGGC
>NW_009953505.1:2466229-2514334 GCF_000747805.2 Chaetura pelagica | reverse complement strand
GTAAAAAATTAAATTTATATAATCTATTAAAATATATAATAATATAAAAATTGCATTAAATTATAATTATTAATATACATGTTAAAAGGCAGCAAGTGCTACTAAGATAATGATGTTTTGTTCACTCATTTTAAGTACTGAGCCCTGCTGGTCTCCTTCTGAGGTCCATTTTATTCTATTCTGATTTTCTCCTATTTTTCACAAATACATTCATGTTTTGCAACAAAAATTTGAGTACAATTAGCTGCCAAGTGTCAAGCAGAAATATAATGGACTGCTGCAAGAGCAGCTCTTTGACATTCCAAGAAACACAGTTGTCCAACCACATGTCAAAGCAAAAGGGAATTTTCCTACAAGGATCTGAAAAATCTTGTGTGTGTTGACATTTTCTTAGCAGTCCAGGGTCTTGGAACAGCTGAAGCCCAAGGGCAGGAAAGCTATGGAATTTGGCTGCTGGTGGCATTAGCAGCACCACCGAGGGTATGGAATCACAACACCCAGCCTGTGCAGTGGGCACCGCTCACACTCTCCACTCCCTGGATGACTTTGTGAGCATCCTGGGAGAGCAGGTAAAAGGGCAGCAGATAAAAAAACCAACAAACATAAAATCACTGTTAAAGAGAGTGGATATCAGAAAGAAGCCCTCTCCACATTCTCACCTTTCTGTGATTGCACTGAGGTACTCTGGAGAAGGGAAGGGGCAGAGTGAGATTTTGTCTCAGGATCAATTGATAAAGTGAAAAAGAATTTAATGAAGTGAGACAAAAAAAAGTCATAGCCTGGGTCTGCAAGCATGGTGTTGCTACCAAAATTATCTGCTTGTAGTGCACGTTTAAACAACAAAGAGAAGCACATTAGTGATGCTTCACTACAACACTATCCTTTGTAAGTAGGCAGCTCCAGAGGGAAAATCCAACTCCTTGTCCTTGCTTTCCCCTACAATGGTTCACAGCTTATTCCACTTACTGAGGGATGAGCTGCTCAGTACTGCAGAGCTGGAACCTGAGAACTAGTTCTGCATGTAGAGCTTTTCACACATGAAAGATACAACTTTCCTAATTATTCCCATTGGAAACTTCTGGGTGAGCCCATGCATTTACTGTGCTGGTATTCCTATCAACCACTGCCAACGCATCAGAAAAAAAACATAATTTCCAGCCCTCTACCCTTCCCCACTTTCTGTCTTTTGCTGGATGCTTGGATTATCAGTGTTTCTGCAGAGATGGTCTTTTTCTTCTATATGTGTATGGCATTTAATTACAAAGAATCACAGAATCCTGGAGGTTGGAAGGGACCTCAAAGATCATCTAGTCCAACCCCCCTGATAGAGCAGGATCACCCAGAGCACATCACACAGGAAATGTGTCCAGGTGGGTTTTGAAAGTCTCCAGAGAAGGAGACTCCACAACCTCTCTGGGCAGCCTGTTCCAGGGCTCTGTCACTCTCACAGTGAAAAAGATTTTTGTTTATGTGGAACCTCCTATGCTCCAGCTTGTACCTGTTGTCCCTTGTCCTGTCATTGGACACCACTGAAAAAAGCCTGGCTCCATCCTCCTGACACTCACCCTTTACATATTTGTAAACATTGATGAGGTCACCCCTCAGTCTCCTCTTCTCCAAGCTAAAGAGACCCAGCTCCCTCAGCCTTTCCTATAAGGGAGACGTTCCATTCCCTTCATCATCTTTGTGGCTCTGTGCTGGACTCTCCCAAGCAGTTCCCTGTCCTTCTTGAACTGAGGGGCCCAGAACTGGACACAATATTCCAGATGTGGCCTTACCAGGGCAGAGTAGAGGGGGAGGAGTTCCTCTACTATCCCCACCCTTTCTAATGCACCCCAGGATGCCATTGGCCTTCTTGGCCACAAGGGCACATTGCTGGCTCATGGTCATCCTCCTGCCCACCAGGACCCCCAGGTCCCTTTCTCCTACACTGCTCTCCAACTGGTCAGCCCCCAACCTGTACTGATACATGGGATTGTTCTTCCCCAGATGCAAGACTCTACACTTGCCCTTGTTGAATTCCATCAGGTTTCTCCCTGCCCAACTCTCCAGCCTGTCCAGGTCTCACTGAATGGCAGCACAGCCTTCTGGTGTGTCAGCCACTCCTCCCAGTTTAGTGTCATCAGCAAACTTGCTGAGGGCACACTCAGTTTCCTCATCCAGGTCGTTGGTGAAAATATTGAATAGTACCAGTCCCAGTACTGACCCCTAAGGAACTCCACTAGTCACAGACCTTCAACTAGACTCTGTCCCATTGACCACAACTCTCTGACTTCTTTCCTTCAACCAGTTCATAATCCACCTCACCACCTGACCATCCAGACCACACTTCCTCAGTTTAGCTGTGAGGTTGCTGTGGGAGATGGTGTCAAATGCTTTACTGAAATCAAGATAAACCACATCTACCACTATACCATCATCTATCTACCCAGTTATGTCCTCATAAACAGCTATCCGGTTGGTTAAACATTACTTCCCCTTGGTAGAACCATGTTGACTGCTCCTAATGACCCTCTTATCCTTTATGTGCCTAGAAACAGCACAGAGGATAAGTTGTTCCATCATCTTTCCAGGGCTGGAGATGAGGCTGACTGGTGTATAGTTACCCAGGTCCTTCTCCCTTTGGAAGACTTGAGTGACATTTGCTTTCCTCCACCTCTCTTGTTCCTCACAACTTACCAAGGGTGATGGAGAGTGACCTAGAAATTACTTTCCCCAGCTCCCTCAGCACCCAGGTGCGCATCCCATCAGGACCCATGGATTTTACTTATTATTTGTTATTAATAAAATTTAATATTATTACTATTATTATTTATTATAATTATTATTTCTTATTTATGTTGTTATTAGTTATTTACTCATTATCATTAGTAGTTACTTGATATTAATTAGTACAAACAGCTTTATAATGAAAAGTTGCAAAAACTTTGTAACCATGCTGCTGCACTTTTGTCACATTTTCAGATTGTCACTGAACTAAAGCAACAGCAGGACTGTGTCCTCTGACTTGTCTTTAAGCACCGTCTCCTTGCTGACAGCCATTCTTCTCCAGATGGCAAAATTCACACCCAAGTGAACAGCTTTTCATACTGGGGATTTATTTTGGATATGTCATTGCATTTTTCCTACAGTTTTGAAATGCTGCACAGAGCTAACTAGCAGCCTGCCTTTATTTCAGATCTGACAGAAAGTGCTGCAGAATTTCCGTGCTGATTAAAGGCGCACAGCCATTCATTTGTCATACTGAAAGTTGGAGAAGTTGTTTATAACTCAGGAAACTGAGTTGTTTCCATCTTAGATACTATTTTGCATAAGATTTCACACCCAATGTTAATTTTTCCTTTTACTTCCCTTATTGCAATATCTCATACCATATGAAGCAACATTTTTTTCACTTGGTAGAGGGAGAGCAATTATTTCTGAGTAACATGTAAATCTCCAGACTGTCTTGATCCTTCTTTTTGGCTTCTATTATTGTTACTTTCAAATGTTAATTGGGTTTTTTTGCCACTCCTTAGAAACTGTCAATAATATTAAAGAAATGGAAAATTCAGACTGCATACAGTACCTGTTAGATTTTGGATGGCACTGATTGAACCAGGCAGCTTCCAAAAAAACATCAAGAAGCAATTTCATTACAAGCTCTATCTGAGCAGCCTTTATAAACCTCTGCAATTTAATCTAAAAATGCTGAATTGGAGTGGTTTACTTAAAAATTCCTCCAGTTTTATCAGAAAGAAATAACCAACCCTTATCTACTATGTACATTCATGGATGATTTCTATCCAATAGATGTAGCTCCATAAGGACTGAAGTGTGAAAAGCAGTGAGTTCCCAAGCTCTCTCTGTAGCTTGGGTCTGGGAAATTGAAATAATTGCATATGATGGTTTAAAAGTGAATGGAAAGCAGCTAAGTAAGATTTTTATGAAATAGTATATCCATAGCAACACTTGGTCATTGGGTTTTATAGTGACTTACAAGAGTTTTAGCAATTTAGACAGTTATCCAAGTAATGCTAGTACATATTAGTCTTTCTATCCTGCTCCTGACAAGTCCTACTGTAAGACAAATCAAGCTACCATTCTGCTTGCCTCCCATTTTTCAGTAGGCTTCTGAAATATTCTTAGGTTACAGAAATAAAGAAGAAAAATACTATAATTCCTCTGCAGAAGATGGAAGACTTGTCAGTTGCAGACACCTCAAAACAGCAGTGCAGGAGCTACTCCTGCCTCCTGCACGGTGTCTGCTCTGGGGACAGACTGCAAAATGAACACCTGCTCCCTCTACCAGCACCTTCCATGCTTCACTGGATGTAAGCTGGCATTTCTACTGAAGTCAGTGCATGCTTTCCAAAGCAATTGACGTTGACATTGATGGAATTACTCACATTCTTGAAGTAATTCTCGGAGCCGTCACCAATGCAGCGCTGTGCAGAGCAAAGCAATATGTCACCTCAAAATACCAATAACAATACAGTGACCTTACAACCACTGCTCAAACACTTTCTGAGGTTTTTTGATAATATATAATAGATGTGAGATACTGTAATGTGCTGCAAGCAACTAAACACTTTCATTTAAAATCAAATTTCAAATAACCATATTCCAAATTTACTGCTGATGCTAAGGCTTTTGCACATTAATAATGCTGTACAAGCTCTTATTCATTAATTGCTCAGAAATGAGGCCACTACTCTTTTTAGCTAAGTCACTACATTTTTTTCTCCTGCGAGGCTGGGTGGAGGCTGCTGAAGCACAAAACTTCAGAGTTCACCTTTTGTTCAGAGTAAAATAAAAAAGCAGCTAAGTGCACGCAAGGAATGAGGGCCTGTGCCCAAACTACATGTTGCATGTTAATGTGCTGCATGAAAATGGCCAGGTGATCTGGGAGGTGGTGTCACTCTGAGACTGTCTAACGGTTGAGAGCAAAGGGACAGTGTGTGTTTTTTAAGTGGTGCGGGTGGATGGGTGGTGGGGCATGGGAAATAGGGTTAAACTCCTAGATGATGGTTTAGCTCTGTGGAAACAGGACTTGGTGCATCTTTGGGGAAAACTAATGGTGGTGTATGAAAGAAGTAACACAAAGGCATATAGTGATAGGATAAGGGGTAACAGCTTTAAACTGGAAGAAGGTATATTTAGATTAGACATTAGGAAGAACTTCCTCACTGTGAGGGTCGTGAGACACTGCATGTTGCCCAGAGAGGTTGTGGATGCCCCCTCCCTAGAAGTGTTCAAGGTCAGGTTTGATAGAGTTTTGAGCAACCTGGTCTGGTGTGAGGTGTCCCTGCCCATGCAGAGGAACTAGATGATCTTTAAGGTCCCTTCCAACCAAAGCCATCATTCTATGTGTCCTCCACCCAAGACTTCATTTCACTTACATTACAGACACACTGGTATTTCCTTTGTAACATACAAAGTTGTAAGTGATGTGGTAAGAGGCAGGGATATCTCATGGTTGCTCTGTGCTTAAACAAATGTTGGGCTTTTAAAATAGGCCTTTTTGCCATAGGGAAGTCCACACAAGACAAATGAAGAAGAGGGTAGGGGCTGTGATTGAGACTGTTTCCTACAGAGGAACTGAACATCCTCAGGAGGACAGTCACCAGCTGAAAATGAGATGCACATTCCCAGGGAGCTGGAGAAGACCTTGCTCTCCTGGAGAAGTGGAGTCAGCTCTGAGATCTGGTTCCTCTGTGGAGTGAGATCTTCTCAGCTTGCCCTTACCCTACATGCTCCATCCTGTGCCATAGAACCTCTCCCCTCCTCGTCTCCGGCACTGCCACTGGGAATGTGCTGAGTGAGCTGTTCCAGGGATCTGAGCTAGATGAGAACCAAGTTCTCAAAAATTCACAAGCTTCTTCTCTAGAGAACACCTGCTCAAGGTATGCTTTCTGTTTAACTTCATCTTGTGTTGTCAAGCAATAACTTTTCTGGGTAGCACCTCACTGTACTTCAATTCAATTTAAAACACCACCATTTGCTTGCTAAATTGCATTACTAAAATGAATATAGTAACCTAAGTATATGAATAAGGAATAAGCCAAAGAGGACCTTCCTTTTAAAGCGAAGAACAGCAAACTGGATGAGCATTTATTGACTCAGCTATATTTATTATTTCACAATATATCAAAATACTGGGCCTGTTCTAAATACCTAATACAGAAAACATTCACTGAAAACTTCAGCAGGTTTTTTACACAAATGTTTTTAACTTTAAAAAAACTTCATCTGTTTCTTGCACTGACTGAAGTTTTATTTTAGAAAATTAGAAGCATTTTGTCAGAAAGCTTATCACTGTTTTTTCTCTGACCAAATATATGAAACAAAATTACAATCATTTATATAAACAGCAATGTTCTCATTTGCATTTAGATAAACATTATAATCACAACTTAATTAGTAGGGTTCTCAGAATTCTTAAATGGCTTCTACAAGTCCCAGCAATACTCTGCTTAGCTTCAATATTTATTTTCTCTGCTCCGTTAGATTTGCAATAGGCAGCCTGTACTTCTGCACTCAAATCAAGACCAGCCTTGAAAATGTCAGGCAGGGTATGGATTTTGAATGGGATTGTTATTTCAAGAATATTGGACCAAACTATATGCTGGGGTTTTGTCTTCAAAGTTCCTTTCACTTTATTAAATTGAAACTGATTTGGACCTGCTAACAGTCTAATCCACAGCATTTATTTATTTGGAAAAGAAAGATAAAGCCAAACAGTTTTACAACAAGGCCCAGCTCAGGGGTACAGCCCTAAAGAAGAAAGTAGGGTATCTGATTGCACCACAATACTGTGAATATTATATAGTACCTGATGGCAAGGAGAGAACAAAAGCATAATGCATTTAAGCATTCTTTGACAGTTTTTAAGCTGTTATTATTTAAATAAAAACATAGGGATATTTCTTAAGAAGTGAAATGAGTAGCATCAGAAATTAGTCAGCTTATAGCCACAGGACAGAAACCTACAGCCACCAATTCATGGTTTAGCAAGTTCATGGCAACAGCTCAGCTTGTGACCATTCCTCTTTGGGCTGATGGAATCAGGCTAGAAAGTGACACAATTATACTTGCACTAAAGCTCTGACTTGAAAGTAAATTCAAATCACAGAGTTAAATATAGCACACAACAGACCTGTCCCAACAGTGTGTGGATATGGGGTCTGCTCTCCTTAGCTCCAGATGCTCTGGAAACCAGAGTCCAGGGCAGAGTCCACTACTCCCACTGGCAGCCTCTGAGCCTGATGTACCTTAGTGGCAGGGAGGGGTCTGCCCATACAGCTGTCTTTGCTGATCCAGAGTAAATCAATCCTCATTTACATCCATGAAAATTTGCAAGCTGACTGACAATAGCACCACGAATGTCATCTCCTGCAAGAATTTAAGTAATAACTACATTCTAGAAACAATTTCAGGATAAATATATGGCATTTAGGATCATTGCAATGGCTGCAATACAGTCAAGCCCAGGCTGACCTATATGAACACTTCTTCCTATTCCTTTATGATGTACTGTAAGTTCTTTCCAATTCAAGAGTAAAATATTTTATGTTGAAGAAATGAAAGGTAGAGAATATAAACAGTCTGTTCAAACTTAATACTTTTTTATAATAAAAAAAATCATGGATAAAAAATAAATTTAAAAGTAATTTGAAACCTATCTCTGGAAAGTATTCTCAAATGCTACTTGAACTTCTCTGCCATTTTTGTGATTATATCTGGCATGAGAGAGAAGATAAACAGGTGTGAGTCCAAAATGAAAATTAGAACAGAAGCCCAAGTTCAGTTATAAAACTGTTTATTCTTTTTGCAGCTGAGACAAGTCACAGAGAGAGTGAAAAACAAAGCTTATGAGTGAACTCTGGTTTCTGATTCTTTTCTGGAGCTTACTTATGCCTGGAATCAAACAGGAGAGTCTCACCTGCTTCCATATAACACTGCAGCTCACATACGTGGGTCTGACTCTTTCCTGGCCCATCTGTGACTCAGACCCTGTTGTGCAAAAGACTACAGGACATCCTTAGGCACCTGCTTATTCCACATTGATCTGCCTACTCTACCTAATTGTCTCGTTTCCTGCATTCAGGTAGGAGTAAGAAGCCAGCCACAGTCTAATCTGGTCTGGTCTGCTGATCTTTCAAATGGACAGTGAGGCCTTTGAAGAAATGGCCCAGCATCAATTGCCAACACAAGCTCTTGATCCCATGTGCATATCAAGATTTCAGGATGCTCCTGCCTGTCTGGGTGTAGCACTTCTCTGTGACCACTCCAAACCCAGCTGCCTTTAGGTGTGGGCAGGTGAGCCAGCTATCATTGCTAGCAGACAAGCCAGGGTAGACACTGCCTTTGTGCAATTCTGTCTGAATGACCTCCCCAGTCCCAGGGAGAGCTGGGATGGCCATGCTGCTGCACATCCAGCTCAGCCCTTGTACAGTCATTGCCTGTGTCCCACCCTGAAATGGAGGCAGAAGGACTGAAGGCAAAGAAGTGTTTTTAAATTAGACATATAGCGGAATGAAGAGAAGGAAGCAGATGGTGAAATATTCACTTCATCTCACCTTCCACAGACAGCAATGATGCATTTTCCAGCAGAGCCCATGCATTCAAATTATTTTTTTTCCATCTTTATTGCAGCAAAATTAAATTTTGTTTCCACCACTGAAGAGGCCCTGAGCCATTGCAAGGAGTCTGAGGTCTGTTTCTCACTGGTTACCACCACATAACATTGGTCTCTGACCAGCTTACTGACCAGCTTTCACTGGAGCCACACAAAGGCAGAGCTTATTACATCTTCCTTCCCCAGTTAAACATAACATTAATGATTACAAAAATCAATCCTAACACAAAAAAATTAGCATAATATAGATTTTTTTAAAATGTATAATCATCCTGATAACTGAAAGACATAACAACATTCAGTGGGAGCCCAGCACACCCTGGCATGTTCTATTTTGCCTCTACTGCTCCTGTTTGTCAAACGGGTGCGTGTATATGAGGTCTAGGATCTCTGCCTGTTGGGCTTTGCCACCAGCAGCATCCCTGGGGATTTCAGATGACACATTGCCCTATTCTTCATCCTGCAGAGATAAGAAGAAGTAGCTGCTGCTTCTTTCAGACTTTGTGTCCACCTGGGTGCAAAATGCCTCCTAATGTGAACATTAATTAAAACACCCAACTTTCACCACTCAATGAGTGGTGATTTAGGCACCTGCTTCTAGGTTGCGGATCCTCTTCATAGGCTCATGCATCCAGTTTTTGATCATGGCAACTTGGAGGGTTGTAGCTCCTGGGGTCTTTCTGAAGCTGCATGAAGATGTTTAAGACACATAGAAATCAGTAGTAATGAAACACCTCAGTCTTGTTGTTCAAGATTGCTTTATGCCCATTCCCATGATCCTTTTCATTGCTTGTGGCTGCCATGCAGATCTTACACATAGCAAACTGGTTATATGTCAAGAGACTGTGGCTTTTGAAATTAGAAATAAGCTTTTTAATTCTCCTTTGATCACAGCTTTGTTCATTGTCCAATACAAGTTTGTTGCCAGAAGGTCAATATCCAGATACACAGCCTGCTGTCACAGATGACATAATTAATGATTTGGATATAATAATTCTGTTAGATAAACATGGAAGAGAAGAAACAGCCTATTTTATATATTTTATTTTTTTTTCTGAGAAAAATACTCTCATGGGAAAAAAAAATATAAAACTTATTATTTACTACATAAAATAATAAAATCATAAGCATTTTCCTTTTTATGCATAATTAAGCCAGTCACTGTTTTCATTCCTGTGGCATATACCATAAATCATTGACAAGCAATTATGATATGAAACAATCTTTTGAAAATATTAAGCTAACATAAAACTATTTATTTGTCACATTAAATGAACATTTATCCAAGTACTACAGCTTAGTTGTGTGGCTTCTAGCTATCTATAAACATTTTGATACCTTTGTGAAATTATTCTATCTTGACAAATTACAAAATATCTTAAGAATAAAAATTACACTTTATGTGCTCTTTAGGCAAAATGTTCTCACCAAAAGCTCTAGTTGCAATCAGACTGTCCACACATACGTTGAAAAGCAGCTCCTTCTTAGACTTCCCATACTGTCAGGGTACCTGTTTTTTTAAGTCTTTTGGCTAGTATCAACCATCCCAATAAGGACGAATAACTGTCTTGTGAGTAATTCCACCATTTCCATCAAACTGATTATTTGGCCATTTTCATTTAAATTGATTCAATATAAGACCAGCTTCAATGCTATCCAGTGACAGAAGTTACAGAAGTTTATCAAACCCAGGAACTGCCCTGTTTGCTCAGAGCTAGTAAGTAAGAACAGAACACAAGGAGACCTGCCTGTGATAGAGTCATAGAATCATCAAGGTTGGAAAAGACCTTCAAGATCATCAAGTCCAACCATCAGCCCTACAACCACCAGCTGCTGAATCACCTCCTGAAACATCATGTCTACCATGTAATGGAAGGTCCAAAGAAGGACCAGAGCTGTGATGCACCAGAGAGAGCTGACAGTGGCTGTGCAGTTGACTCCTTGGTTCTGCCTGGGCTGCTAGAGGTAAAGAAGTAGACTGGCATCAAAATCAGGCATAGTCTACAGCTAAAAGCTATTTTGCTGACAGTAAGGGTGGATGCACTAAGGAACTTTCACAGCAGATTATGTTACTTTCTGCTTGACCATTAAAGTTAATACAACCTCCAAAATCCATTGGTGTGTTTCCAAAACTCGTAGACCTAATGGGAGTAACAATTTTCCAGTATTTATCATCTCTGTAAAAGCTTGAATCCAAGGATTTTGAGGCATTAAAAAAGGCAAACCACTGGATAACATGAATGTATCATCCTGTTTTACAAGTGAGAAGTAAATGCATTGATAACTTGCTGAAGGTCCCACATAAAGGGACCTTTAATAAAGGGGCAAACAATGTCAGTGAAACCCATGTGGCATCAAACCAGACACTTTTGTTGTCTCATTGTCACGTCAGCTCCTGCCTTACAAGGCATAAGATCTCTTGTGACCCAAATAGCAACATAATCCTACTGTGACTGCTGTTCAGAAATAGTGGGCACTATCTCTGCAAGAACTTGGATGAGTGCACTCCTGCCTGGAAACAGTGTGGGATGGTAGATTGAACCAGTGTATCTAGATGTGCCTTTCCCGCCTCTGTAGCTTCCACAGGGCAGTGTGAGATCTAAGGGCTGTGCAGCAGAAAAGAGGAGGAGGACAGAGCAACCTCAGGAGCAAAATGTTGATTTATCATACGAGGAAAAATAGAAGGGGTGTTAGATTGGAGAAGATTAAAATGTATTAGGAGAAAAAAAAGAATTAAGATGAAGAAAGGAAAATTATAAAAGTGAAAAACAAATAATCTAGAGACTCCCTTTGCAACTATTTGATTACACTTGTGCAGAATGGGAGTCCATTGCACTGGATGGCTTTGCAGACATGAGAATGCCAATCTCCACTGCAGGAGAGACTCAGACTCAGTGCTCCATAGAAGGAAATTAAACTGGAAAGGTTAAAAGAAAATGAAGAGAAGGACAAGAGTGATGGGAGAGTGTGCTGCAATTATATGCTATTTGTGAAATAGCTTGGGATGTAATCAGCATCACAAAAGAGACCTTGGTCTGCAGAAGATAAAAATATTCTGGCCAAGAAATTGTAGATTAAGCAGGAAAGCATGGTAAGAAGAGGCCATATACCCTAAGCACAAGTGAATTATCTTTTAGTTCATACATACACTCACATATAATTAAGCTATGATATTGTCAAATCTTTGGCATGCTGCCTGCTGTATAAACATTACTGGCATAGATATGCTGTAATTCTATTACAGAGTTATTAATTCAAATGGAGGAGCAGGCAAGCATGAAACCAGCTAGAAATTTCAACTGAAACCCACCTATAGGTTAGACAGAGAAACGCCACATGCCAAGGTGGAAGAGCCTGACAGCAATGTCTCCATGCAGAGGAGCCTCCCAAGGTCTATGTCCATCTCTTTAGTGTATTAATAGTCAAACTGCCTAGTCTGCCTTCTATCAGCACAATGACTTGTGATCATCTCCCATGTACAAGAACAGCATCATCTGAGTTTGAAGGAGCTGCTGTTGGATTATTAGGTTTGTCATTGGTGGGATTCAATTATTTCTGTATTATTTGTGTAAGAGTAATGAAAAGAGGCTCCTGCTGAGACCAGGCCTCCATTTTACGGAGTATTGGGAGACAATTGCTTTCTCAAAGGGGACTTGCAGTTTCAGCTGATGATATGCAGACAGAGGGGAAACAAAGGCCTCAAGAAGTGATTTTATTATGGTTGCACAGAAATACTGCCAACAGGCAGAGACTAATTCTGAATGACACTTTCATATTAGCGGGTATTCAGTTAGAACATAAACACATGTTCTTGGTTGATTAAAATAGAAGCAAGGCTATTTTAGACTTCAATATAAACAAAAAGTCAAATTTAAAATTACAAGAAAATGTATGTTAGAAATACAGAAATGTTATACTTTGCAGCCTGAAGGAAGAGAGAAAAATATTTTACTACCAGCAGTGGAAGACTCCTTAATTCTTACCTCCCAGCTATGCTGTTGCCCTGACTTATTTCTAACAGAAAGTATATTTTGCTTTCCATCATGGAAAGATTTTTTCCTTGGTAGCAAATAGACATACTGGACTCTCAATTTAAAATCTATAATCTTTAGAACAATAGTTTTCATCACAAAATTCACATTCTAAGCCACTCTATACATAATTGGGTTTTATCTACCCCTGTAATTATCTTAAGAAGTAAAGGTTCCTCATCCAAAGTCTTGTTTGATGCCAGCTCAGGTTTTCAGTTCTTGGCCTTGATCTTCTTTTACAAACTTTCCTTGGCTAATCAGAGCTCTCAGAAACCCTCATGAAGCCCAGTCAGGAAGCCCTGTGTCCTGTAATGGACAAGCTGACTTTGTGTCAGTAGAAATCAGAATACTTAGAGTTGGGGAACCATCTCAAGCAGACGTATGAAGGCTAACAGCCTCTCATCCTCAGCACCAAGGGCTGGAAGAGCTCAGATGAATTTAGATCCAGATTTTTGTTAAAACATACACTCGTGAACATTCTTTTCCCAATAACGTTATTCTACACAGAGTAAAATAACTTTACCAAATTATTATTACCAGTTTACCATTAATAAGCTTGTGTAAGTCCTACAAGACCTGTACTGCTAAGTGGTAGAGATACAGACAGCATTTCTGATATTGTGCCTTGCACTAAGACCATGAGATCATCTCTTCAAAGCAAGACACAGGAGTTATTTGACTGTGATATGCTCACTAGGTGATGGGTTGTTTTTTTTGCTACCTGCCAAACCACAATGTCAAGAGTCTTTTTCAGAAGCATTTGCTTTCTCAAACAGTTCATAGAATCACAGAACAGTTTGGGTTGGAAAGGACCTTAAAGATCATCAGGATCCAGCCTCCCTGCTGTGAGCAGGTCACCTCACACTAGATTAGGTTGCTCAAAGCCCCATCCAACCTGCCCTTGAACATTTCCAGGGAGGGGGCATCCACAACTGGGCAACCTATTCCAGTGTCTCACCACCCCCAGGCTAAATAATTTCTTCCTAATGTTCTCAGTTTTATCTTGCCTCTTTTGAAGACCTGTTAGAAAATCAAACATATTTCAAGCATGCACAGTAAAGTTAGCACAGATTTTCCACTGTCACTTGAATGTTGAACTAGAAAAGCCCTTAGGACCTGTGGGCACAAGCAAAATAAATTTGATGCAATATTGTTTCTTGGGTTACTGTTGTTCACTTCTCTCATACAAAGTATCAATCACTAAATGTCAAAGAAAAAAAAACCCAACAAACTATATTCACTCATTTTCACATTTTAATTTATGTATTTTTAATAAAAGCTTCCAACACATAAAGAAAATAATTATGTCTTAATCTGCTCCTTCTCCTGTTTGTTCAAGGTACTGTTTTTAATTTCCTCACTGTCTCTTTCATCAGCAAAATGTATTTGTACCATTGTTACTACTTGCTCTTGAAGCTCTTTTCCTGAACTTACTGATTACTGAGTTAGTAGGGATGGGGCTAGTTTCTAGCTCTTTTAAAGCTGATTATATGTGTATCAAATATATGTATGCATATCCACAACCTCCCTGGGCAGTCTGTTCCAGTGCTCTGTCACTCTTACAGTAAAAAAATTTTTTCGGATATTCACCTTGAACCTCCTTGAACCTCCTATGCACATATGCATACATATATATATGTGTGTACATATATAAAATGCATATATGTGTGTGTATGTATATGCTATGCATTTGTAGCAATTCCCAGATACATCTGTCGGTGAAAAACTGTAGTCTGAGAAGAAATGAGATAAAACACATTTGTGGCTGAATCAGATATATTTGCATTAAGGCACTTTAATTTTAATGTACCTGAATTTTTATTTCTCTTTTAAAAGCTGTTCATGCAAACTCAACAACTCAAGCAACGCTGCATCCAAACTGCTGTCAAGCTATAAAAAAAAAACAAACCCAAACAATCAAAAAACAGTAATTCTATCACATTGTTTCAGAAGTTGCAAAACTGACTTTTATAAATACATCAGATCTATTTTTAAATTCCTGGCACATACAAGGTTTCTTCAATATTTCAGCAGCCTGTTACTCTGAGACGAATTATTGCTTTCATCTGACACTAGTTTCTTCCCTCTCTTATATGAAGACTCATCTCAGAAGATAAACTTATTTTCATGACTGATGTTACATCGCTCCGTGGACAGAATATCTGGACTTTAACCAAGCCAACAGAAACCCATGTGCTTCCACTACAATGAGCAGCTTCCTATTGTCTCTTTTTTATCTGCAAAGGTGACTGAGAGATAACAATGATTTCTGCAAGTAGGAGCTTAAATGCAAATTCATATCCTACTGCACTTTAGGGAAAACATTCTCAGTTAACAAGAAAAATAATTTGAAGTTCCTAACAAGCAATTAGACAGAAACAATGGTATCAGAAAGCTCAGTTTCTTTGCAACAGGTTGTTTTCACTCCCATGAGAATTTTAATTACAGTATAACCAAGTGCAGAACTGAAGTACCACCTTTACACACACACAATTTTACTATACAAAATGAATCCAGTACCTTTTCCTACTGTTGTACAGGTAGCTAATTAACTGTAGATCATAGAACTGTCGTAAGATTAACAAAATGCTTTTATGCAGGTAGAAAGCAATGCTCATTGAGAATATTACTCTATTCATTAGACAGTGTTTGAACGTAATACACGTAGGAATATTCCATTTCTCTTACAAAGAGAAATGAATAAGCATTGAAAGAGCAGTACACTGTACCTTTCACAAAAGCTCTCCGTAAGGATAAGGAGCACATTGTACAACCAGCTGAAAAGTCACTCACCTGAAGGCAGCACCGAAAAATAACAGCAAATTACGCTGCTGAAGCTGAGAAAATACAGGATATTCACTTTAAAGGAGAAAATATTTTCAAGGTAGCATTTTAAGGTTATTGCCAGTGTGATGTTTCAAAAGCAAACTCAAAGTAATTTGAATAGGTACCCATTTAAATATATCAAACACCACTCTATGATGAAAATAATAAAAGCATTTTTAAACTACATACAGGTAAGCCATTGCAAACTGCAGAGGAAAACACAAGTCTATTCTGCATTCTTCAGTTTGAAGAAGTAGATTTCATTAGTTTATAGAGTGAGTTGGATGTTGCAAGACCGAGATCCACCATGCCCCAAACCATTACAGAATCACAGAATCTTAGGAGTTGGAAGGGACCTCGAAAGATCATCTAGTCCAACCCCTCTGATAGAGCAGGATCACCTAGAGCACATCACACAGGAATGTGTCCAGGTGGGCTTTGAATGTCTCCAGAGAAGGAGACTCCACAACCTCTCTGGGCAGCCTGTTCCAGGGCTCTGTCACTCTCACAGTGAAAAAGATTTTTGTTTATGTGGAACCTCCTATGCTCCAGCTTGTACCTGTTGTCCCTTGTCCTGTCATTGGACACCACTGAAAAAAGCCTGGCTCCATCCTCCTGACACTCACCCTTTACATATTTGTAAACATTGATGAGGTCACCCCTCAGTCTTCTCTAAATTTAAGAGACCCAGCTCCCTCAGCCTTTCCTATAAGGGAGATGTTCCACTCCCTTCATCATCTCTGTGGCTCTGTGCTGGACTCTTTCAAGCAGTTCCCTGTCCTTCTTGAATGGAGGGGCCCAGAACTGGATACAATATTCCAGATGTGGCCTCACCAATGCAGAATAGAGGGGGAGGAGAACCTCCCTTGACCCTTTCTTATACACCCCAGGATGCCATTGGCCTTCTTGGCCACAAGGGCACACTGCTGGCTCATGTTCATCCTCCTGTCCACCAGGACCCCCAGGTCCCTTTCACCTACACTGCTCTCCAGCAGGTCAGCCCCCAACCTGTACTGGTACGTGAGGTTTTTCTTCCCCAGATGCAAGACTCTACACTTGCCCTTGTTGAATTCCATCAGGTTTCTCCCTGCCCAACTCTCCAGCCTGTCCAGGTCTCACTGAATGGCAGCACAGCCTTCTGGTGTGTCAGCCACTCCTCCCAGTTTAGTGTCATCAGCAAACTTGCTGAGGGCACACTCAGTTCCCTCATCCAGGTCGTTGATGAAAATATTGAACAACACTGGTTCCAGTACTGACGGCTGAGAGACTCCACTAGTCACAGATTCTTTCTCGTACTGCACTGTTAGCCACTAAAAACATAAAAAGGCAGCTTCAAACATATAAATTATTCCATTTTTTAGCACTGATGTGGAATATTTCCTAACAGATTATATGCATTTATTGCAGATACATTTCTACCTGTAGTATGAATATATCTTTACAAGTTGGGTACCAAGCAGCTTTTTCTAAGACCTTAGCATATGACAGTGCTTCTTCACTGCTTTGTAAAGCAGAAATAAAGGTGTTACAGGTTGAGTGGAGAATGCATTTAAAAGAGCCCTGAGGAGGACTTGGGAGTGGTGATGGATGAGAAGCTCAACATGAGCTGGCAATGTGTGCTCGCAGCCCAGAAAGCCAAACGTGTCCTGGGCTGCATCAAAAGAAGTGGAGCAGCAGGTCAAGGGAGTTGATTCTCTCCCTCTACACTGCTCTTGTGAGCCCTCACCTGGAATACTGTGTCCAGTTCTGGAGCCCCCAGGACAGGAAGGACATGAACCTGCTGAAGCGAGTCCAGAAGATTGCCACAAAAATGATCAGAGGGCTGGAGCATCTCTTACTGTGAAGACAGGCTGAGAGAGCTGGGGTTGTTCAGCCTAGAGAAGACCCTGGGGAGATCTCATAGGGGCCTTCCAGTACCTGAAAAAGATTACAGAAAGGCTGGGGAGGGACTTTTTACAAGGGGTTTTAGCGACAGGACAAGAGGTAATGGTTCCAAACTGGAAGAGGGCAGACTTAGACATTAGGAAGTAATTCTTCAGTATGAAGGTGATGAGACATTGGCACAGGATGCCCAGAAAGGATGTGTATGCTGCCTTCCTGGAAGTGTTCAGGGCCAGGTTGGACAGGGCTTTTAGCAACTTGGTCTAGCAGGAGGTGTCCCTGCCCATGGAAGGGTGATTGGAACTAGGTGATCTTTAAGGTCCCTTCCAACCCAAACCATTATATGATTCTGACCATCAAGTCCAACCGTAAGCCTAACACTGCAAAGTCCACCACTAAACCATGTCCTTAAGCAGCACATCCACAGGTCTACACAGGTGATTCAACCACTTCTCTGGGCAGCCTGTCCCAATGCTTGACAACCCTTTCAGTGAATAAAGGTTTCCTAATAGCCAATCTAAACTGTGCCTGGTGCCATCTGACACCATTTCCCCTTGTCTTACCACTTGTAACTTGGGAGAAGACACCAACATCCACCAAATATGTATCTTCCTACATGCATTTAAGCTCATACTACTGCAGTTTGGACCAAATGATGAGACATTTATTCTAATATAGAATGCACTGATATGATGTTATATTAAGAAGATAGGTTACATACCATGACATAAAAATTGCAGGAATAAACCAGGCAGTGTCTTTGTCCTGGAAGAAAAACTTGAACACAACTAATCATAAGCAGGCCACAGAGTGGACAGCTGGTTCAGAGCTTTGTTTCAAAACTCACAATTCTTCTAAAAGATACCACTAGGAGCATACAGATTTGTCTTCCCACAAATTGTTTAAGAAATAAAAAAATGTTACTCAAGTGTTTCAGTAATCCCAAATATGTCTGGAGAAAGGTAGAACCGTAACTAGGCAATAAAAAATCAGAACACAAACAAAAAATAACCCACTTTTTATTTCAATAAATAA
This sequence comes from Chaetura pelagica, assembly GCF_000747805.2. Lineage (NCBI taxonomy): Eukaryota > Metazoa > Chordata > Aves > Apodiformes > Apodidae > Chaetura > Chaetura pelagica. The sequence continues at coordinate 2,495,941 of NW_009953505.1, read as the reverse complement.
ATTAAATGTACTCTTAACAGAAACAGAAGTCATGGTTAGTATCTGGCCATAAAGAAACCTGTAAGTACAACTCAAGAAAATAACATACTACAAAAACTGACTTTTTAAAAAATAAAGTGTTCTCTCTCTTAAGAAGAATTCAGAATTTAATTTCATGCCTACATTTTCTATACAGTTTAGTGCAATCCAAAACATTCACATTCTGGAGGAACATGAAGCACAAAGCAGCATGTCCAGCCCCTGAAGTTTTGGGCAGCAGGTAAGGAGGAATGTCATAATCACTGTTTCAGACTTGGTTATCAATTCTGACCAAGAACCACTCTCCTTTGTAGAATGTAGCACTCCTAACTTATAATGCTCCAACAGACAGTCTACACTCACTTAATAGCTAACTTTTCCTTCCTATTTTGATTTTTTTGCAGATCATGGCTTTATTAAAATGTCTTAGGTAAAAATGACTGTTTAAAGGTGAGCTGTTGCCTGGATGTTTCCAAGACCATATAAATTACAACCATACTTACAGTACTTCTGCTGCGACAACTACAATTTCTTCTCCAAGATCAGTACTTTTGATTAACATCAGTATATTTGATCCCATAATATAGTGACAATGTACATCTTGCATCAGTTGACAGACTTTGTGGAAGGCTTAGAGTGAATTCGTATGATCCACTTGTCCAAGTTACAGATTTTCAAAGCAAATGGCACCAGTTCCTCATCACAGGTGCTCCATACAGAAAAATATTACCCTGCCGCAGCCCCAGCTGGGAAAGGCTCATGTGGAGCAGAGCTGGTGTTTTTATAGCTTCTTACCCTTTAGGATGCAGGTACATGGAATGGTGATGTCTACAGCAGCACACAAAAAGACAAAATAGATAAAGGAATGAAGCTCTGGAGGAGGAACCTGAAGGCCACAGGGCTTCTAGACCTAACTAGGAAATGACTTGAGGATGACCATGAGCCAGCAATGTGCCCTTGTGGCCAAGAAGGCCAATGGCATCCTGCGGTGCATTAGAAAGGGTGTGGTTAGTTGGTCAAGAGAGGTTCTCTTCCCCCTCTATTCTGAACTGGTGAGACTGCATCTGGAATATTGTGTCCAGTTCTGGGCCCCTCAGTTCCAGAAGGACAGGGAACTGCTTGAGAGAGTCTAGCACAGAGCCACAAAGATGATGAAGGGAGTGGAACATCTCCCTTACTAGGAAAGGCTAAGGGAGCTGGGTCTCTTTAGCTTGGAGAAAAGGAGACTGAGGGGTGACCTCATCAATGTTTACAAATATGTAAGGGGTGAGTGCCAGGGAGATGGAGTTAGGCTTTTCTCAGTGATAACCAGTGATAGGACAAGGGGTAATGGGTGTAAATTGGAGCATAGGAGGTTCAAGGTGAATATCCGAAAAAATTTTTTTACTGTGAGAGTGACAGAGCACTGGGACAGGCTGCCCAGGGAGGTTGTGGAGGCTCCTTCACTGGAGACATTCAAAACCCACCTGGATGCATTCCTGTGTGATGTACTCTAGGTCACCCTGCTCTGGCAGTAGGGGTTGCACTAGATGATCTTTCGAGGTCCCTTCCAACCCCTAGGATTCTATGATTCTATGATTTTATGACTTGAAGACAGAATACTGATGGGAGACCAGCAAAGGTCAGCACTGGACTGGGCCTGCAACCTGAACTAGTGAGTGAAGCTGGAGCTGTGCTGGATGAGTATTTTTGTTAACAGCAGAGCCACGCTATGGACAATAAGACTGCATTCTGAGGGAATGCAAGGAAGCCACTAATATGGCCATATGTGGATACAGGGCTCAGTTGCTTGGTTTTTTTTTTTGGGGGGGGGGGTTTGTTGTGGTTTTTGTTTTGTTTTGGGTTTTTTTTGTTGGTTTCTGTGGTTTTTTTTAATAACAGAAAGTGTGGTGGTGAAATAAAATAATAATAAAAAAAAATCTTAGAGCCATGAGATGACATGGATTTATTAGCACATGGTAGCAACATTTCAGTATGTGCCTCTACAATACATGCCTCTACAATACACAGATGCCCAGAAAAACATTCTAATGAGTTTAAGATGTATCATTCACATTCATAAAGAGTCAGAACATCCTGGTGGCCCTTTAGAAGCACGTTTTTACCTGACTGTTCCATAATTATACAGCTGTTCTTTGCCACAGTGGTTAAAGCAAGTTTAAAAATTCTGTCTGCTTGCACTGACACTAAATGACCTGTCTCAAATGTCTCTTCCTGAGGCATTACCACCACTTAACCTTAATGTTAACCTATGGTTTAAAAACAGCAATAATAATAATTCTAAAAATCAATTTTATTTCCAAATAGCTCAGTGTAAATCAAATACATGGAAAAAATCAGAAGTGTAGAGTGACAAAATGAGTGACTCAAAACAGCCACCTTGACAAAACACAGATTTTGTTCTGCTGTACTTGCTAATTCAGCAGGCTCTTTTACAGAACAAGGAGTAGGGCTGGAAGGGTGAGCAACTTCCTTATCTGGACAAGACACAGCACAGATGTTGGAAGTTTTATGGCCTGACAGCTACAGGGGCAGGACCTGACAATTAAGTTTGATGACCTGGCAACTATGGCAACAGGATGAGGCAATTTATTAATGTGACTGCGAGAATGAAGCAAAAGCTCCATAGCCCGAGGTTGCGTTAACAAGGCTAGAGGCAACATCTCTCAGCCAGAGGCTGTATCAACTAAACCACATTGTGGTGGACATTGGCTCTTCCCTCATCTTTTTTTCCTAATTATGAAGCATCCTGAGCCTGCTAAAATCCAGTCACCACACAACTTGTGCTAAAACTCGAACAATGAGTAACGGATAAAAGTAGCAGGCTTGAAGCACTTCTTGTGTGGCACCCTCCAAGGACCCCAGCTTCATGCTGTGATTGTCACTGGATCCAAGGGTGCTATCATCTTTTCTGTCCCCTTTTCTTCATCCCTCTCTGTTTCTAATCTGATTCTCAGCACATAAGGGTAATAAAGCCTGTAATTTTGCTAAGTTTTGCTAGTTGTAGCCTGTTGCTTTGGGAGTAATATTGTTGTGTATTGGGTTTTTTTTGCCAAGCTTTATAATCTTACCAAATTTTCAGTAAAGCTGTGTTTTGTTTAATCCTCCTGGTAATGCCATTACTCCTAGGAACTACACAGAGAATTAAAGAGGTTAACCTTGCCCTGTCCCCACTGCATGAGATTGGTCTGTTAAAAACGGTTAACCATACCCACTGAATGGGATGGGCTCAAAACTTACCTGTACCCAGTGCATGCAATGGGCCCTGTCACAACTCTCCCTGAGAGGGCCAGGTCTGAGAGGAAGACTGGATCTAGCACACCTGGGATCCTCTCTGAGAGGAGTTGTTTAGAAAGCAAGGGAGTCCAATCTGAATCTCCCAGGGTTGTCCAGCCTGAGTTGTGATAGTGAGGAACTCCAATCTTCTAGACAATTCTGTCTGGACTGTTGCGCTTTTATTTCATGGAAAGCTACCCAAAACTAACTCATTTTTCTAATCTTTCTCATTAGAGATAGCCCTGAAAATCATATTATATTCCTGGCAAGCAAACCAAGTGTAGTTTTCTAATTTAACAAAATTGGTTTGTCCTCTACTTACATGTAGCACAATATTATAAATAATTACATTAATATTTTATACGCTCTTTCCAATGAAAGAAAAATACTGTTTTCAGACACGGTTTCCAGGCAAGAGTAACTCATTTCTAATGTGAAATTAATTACTTTAGCCTCAGAAATCTGTATCTGAAAATTATCTATTCATATCATTCCCTATGTACAGTTCCAGCAAATAGTTGGCAATTTAAACTGTCTCGTACAGCTGCAATTGATGCGTGTCCTGTGACTGGTGAGGACTGGCATGTACCAGACTGGTTAACTGCCAGCCAGCCATGGCACTCAGTACTCTCCAGGTCCCCATACTCTGAAAGGCTTCCTTATTCTGCAAAGTTCAAAAATCTGCAGCAAAACAAGTATTTTCTTTCATCTTGGCAACACTTCTAGTTATTTTAGCTCTTAAGCAGCTTTCTGTGCTTGCCCATCTGGGATTACAGTACACTTCAGGTAGAAGAGGGTATGGCAGAGTGAACTGAATCAGTTAACAATATCCTGTCCCAGTAAATGATATAGTTACATATCCTCTGAATAGCCTTTTCTGGCCTCCATGAAGTGCTTATTATTTATTGCAACTTGTATTTAATTGAAAAAAATCAGACTGGAACACTTGACTTAGAATTTGTACTTAAATTATTGTATATTTCTGTTCACTTCAGATTTGAAGTCACTGAACATCTAATATAACCCTTGTGGAATCTGGAGAGAAGAGTTACTGCTCCACCCATTTGCTGTTTTGGAGGAAAAAAGCAAAACACCAAAAAACATGATTAGCATGCAAGGTCCCAGAGATCAGTAGGAAAGAGTCATTGAAACAGAAACAAAAATACTAATCAGAACATGTAGAATTGGGAAAATTTAACAGCATAACTGAATTCAGAACTATCTACAGCAAAACTTCAAAAGCTTGCTCTGTACTGTAAAACTCATCCTTCTCTCACTACATCTTTTATCTTTCTATTCAGACGTGGCTCCAAGGCTTACATTGCAAGTAGATTCTCCTTTAGTCAGAAATACAGGATGCAGCCAAGTCATACAGAAACCCAAATTCCCTGAAGATCTGTGTTTAACCATAGGACAGAAATTAACTCCTTTCAGCTGTGAAAATCATTCTATTCTGTATGACTCATTCTGTTCAGTATGTTGTTTCCTTACGTTTAGATGGAGCATAATGTATCTATGACTTCTAGAAAGCCAGAGGTAAGGGCACAAAATAGGATTTGTTTCAAAAAAGAACATGAAATATTCTAAAGGTGCACTCAAGATCTACAGATTTTCTGCAGAAAATTAAATTCATGGTAAGACAATGAAATATTCTGTCTTCATGTGTTACGAGACTTTGTCACATGACAGTGACTAGGGCAGAACAGATGTAAATGCAAGTTTGAGAAAACTGAACTGCTGTTTGGCTCAAATCTATTCCTGAAGGAAAAAAACCCATATAAAGAACCTTTCAAAATCCAATCCTAAATTACATACAGGAATCTTTAATTAACAAGGATTGTACGTGAAAAGGATATGAAATATTTTTCAGTTAATCCCCTGCCTCAGACTAGTTTTGCAAAGATGCAGTCCCAAGACTACTAAGATCCAGACGTCTTTAGCCTGCCATTACAGAAAATCAAAGTGTTGTACAAACACTTGCACCATATAGTAACAGCAAAAGGGTTAGTACCAATTCTTCTGGCTTTATTCATCCATTCAAGAATAAAACCAATATTTTTGTAAGAGAAGAAGCAGTATCATAATTCAAGCTTCAGCATAAATGAAGTATGGAAACATATTTTTATGTATCAAAACACTTGTCGGCTAATCAACATTATTGTAGCTCTGGTCCCTGTTCCTAGCATGGGTAATTATTGAAGTGCATGAACCAAAGGTACAGAGAAGCAAAAATGCATGTGTCCAGCTTTTAACTCAGAATTCCTTAAGATCTTCCTTAAGATATTGATAAAGAATGGGAATTTTTAAAAGGTGAAAAATCAGACAGTTCAAATAAGGAAAAATGTTTCATTTACACATTCACACTTCTGATGATGAATTATGCAGAGTAACAGCATGAAAATATTAACAATTTTCCTTTTCTTGTAGGTATTCTCATCTTGAATATGAACTCTGTTTCACTGGATTCTCCTGCTTAGAACAAAAATTATCCCAATATGCAGAATCCTCAGGTGTGACTGGAATACCAGATGCAACTAAATCTTCAAAAGTCAATAATGTAAACTGTGGTTGGTTAGGCTCCATAGCACATACCTAAAAAAATAAATATTAGTATTAGAGGAATCAATAAATCTCATTTTTTTCCCTGCAGTATTTACTGTCCTTTAAACTATACATTGCTTATATACATAAACTGTACTATACATTGCTTACTGAATAAGAAAATATTCCAATTGAGACCAATATCACTGTCCCCAATTTAGGCTATACAGTAATTAACAGAGGCATATAACAAACAAAACACACAGAAAAAGCCAATTTTTCATTGAAACTCAGTTCAGAAAAATGAAAGAATGAAGGACAGAGAATGATGCAAATACTAACGAATGACTGTTTAAGTCTGGAAGAAAAAACCCACCAACAAAACCAAGCTGTACTTTCTTTCTTCAGCAGACAATTAATTGAGATAATAGTCTGAGGATTTATTCCACTAGAGGTGTACCTGTTCATACTCCTTTTAATACAAGCAATGACTGGGGTTATGCATGCTTCTCTCAAACCCATGCTATTTAAGGACAAAAGTGTCCACAATCAACCCACAATTCCCAATGGCAAATCCAGATCAAGTGCAGACTGAGATACTGGAGATGGTTCAAGCATGATTTTCTTTTGACAAAGAAAGTCCTGATAATTTCTCCTTAATGTGCCTGGAAATGGTTTCCAGAAATAGTTGATAAGTCACCTTTCCAGAGATGGAGGTGAGGACAACAGGCCTGTAATTCCCTGGGTCTTCCTTCTTGAAGACAGTGACATGCGCTTTCTCCCAGTCTCAGGGCACTTCTCCCAGTTGCTATGATCAACAAAAGACAATTGAGAGTGGCCTTGCAATGGTATCTGCCAGCTCCCTTAGCACTGTGGGTGCATCACATCAGGGTTCATGGATGTATGTACATCTAGTATGCTTCACTATTCCCTGACCATATCCTCTTCCACCAAGAGTACTTTTTCCTTGCTCCTTCCCTACTGATCTCTGGGACCTGGGTTTCCTGAAGGCCAGTATTGCTAATAAAGACTGAAGCAAAGGCAGCAGTCAGTACCTTAGCCTCTTCCATGTCCTGTGTACTCAGGGTCTCTGTCTCATTGGGCAAAGGACCCACATTTTCCCTAATCTTCCCTTTGTCTCCTGTGCACTTAAAGAAGCCCTTCTTTTTGCCTTGGACATCCCTAGCCAGATTCAATTTGGGCTTTAGCTTTCCCAACTTTATCCTTGGATACTCAGACAATGTTTCTGTATTCCTCGAGGTTACCCATCATTGCTTACAACCTCTGTACACTTTCTTTTTGTGTTTTGAGTTTAGCTAGGAGATCTTTGAACATCCACATGGGCCTCTTAGCATTTTTGCCAGACTTCATACTCATTAAGATGGAATGTTCTTGAGCTTGGAGGAAGTGATCCTTGAATATTAAACAGCTTTTTTGGGCCCTGCTCTAAGGCTGTATCATAGAATCATTTAGGTTGGAAAGGACCTTTAACATTACCGAGTCCAACCCTAAGCCTAATGTTGCCAAGTCTACCATTAAACAATGTCCCTAAGCACCTCTTCTACATGTTTACACAAATACCCCCAGGGATGGTGACAAGCACTTCCCTGGGCACCCTTTTGGTGTTGTTTTTTTTTCCCTAATATCCAATCTAAACCTCCCCTGGCACAACTTGAGGCCGTTTCCTCTTGTCCTATTGCTTGTTACCTGGGAGAAGAGACCGACCTCCACCTTGCTACAATCTCCTTTCAGGTAGTTGTAGAGACCAACAGGATCCTCCCCTCAGCTTCCTTTTCTGCAGACTAAACAACTCCATTTCCCATATCTTCTCCTCTTAATACTTGTTCTCTAGGCCCTTCACCAGCTCTATTGTTTGTCTTTGGACATGCTCCAACACGTTATCCCACAGGACTTTTCTTTTAGGAGGCCAAAGTCTGCTCTCCTCAAGTCCAAGGTTGTGAGCCCTTCTCCCTGCTGGCAGTATTCTGAACTCCACCATCTTGTGCTCACTGCAGCCAAGGTTGTCCTTGACTGTCACGTAACCAAAAAGTGTCTGCTTGTTGGTGAGTAGGATGTCTAGCAGAGAAGCCTTCTTCATTGGCTCCTCTATCATTTGGAGAAGGAAGTTGTCATTGATGTACTCCAGAAAGCTCCTGGATTGCTTATGTCCTATAATGTTGTACCACTAGCAGATACTGGAGTGTTTAAAATCCCCCATGACAACCAGAGCCTGTGAACATGAGGCTGCTCCTACATTTTGTTGAGGGCCTGATTCACTTTTCTTTCTGGTAAGGTGGCATACAGCAGACATCCACTATAAAGTCACCTTCACCTGTCCTCTCTTTAATCCTAACCGATAAACTCTCAGCTGGCTCCTGCCAGGCACCCATCCCCAGGCAGAGATCTTGCACTCTAGCTGCTCTCTCACATAAATGGCAACTCCCCCTTCTTTGTGTTCCCTGCCTGTCCTTCCTAAGGAGCCTGTATCCCTTGATCACAACACTCCAGCCATGGGAGCCATCCCATCCCGCTTCAACGAACCCAACCAGACTACAGCCCTGCAACTGCACACAGATCTCTAGTTCATCATGTCTATCCCCCATGCTGCATGCACTGCCCTACAGGCACTTTAGAAAGGCACCCCAGCATGTTGAGTTCCTGGTGATGGTTTGAGGGATTTGCCCATAACAGCATCTTGCAGGCACTTGCTTGTTTACATGCAAGTGCTGGAAGTGACTCCACCTAAGGCACATTTTGTTGATTTTGTTCTCTTTTCCTGTCACATCAATGAAGGTAAGTCAGTAAATAGGTAAAAGAGCAAAAATGTCTGTTCTCTGCTTCAGTATTTGGGCAGTAAACTACTGTCAGTAGAGATAGCAAAATGGTTTGTGTTTGTTTTAAGAGCACAGCAAAATACAAAGTTGCCCAGAAATAAAAAGTTAAGCTGCCTCTCACTTTACCTCCTCACACAAGTGACACAGTGTAGAGACATTTCTGTACATCTGGCATTTTGCACATGAGGTAAAGATGCAGCAAGTGTGCCTGGAGCCATGCAAGTGACATTGCAGGTGCATACCAAGTATGAACCCAGCCTCAGAGCTAACAGGTAGAGTTTGAACTTCAGCACATCCTTGTCTGGAGACAAGTGTGCTCTAACCGAATTAATCACAAGTCCTCTGAAATTTAGCAAGTGATAGACAAAAAGATATTTTACAGCCACATAGGAATTAGAGAGAATTAGAAACTCAGCCATCCTTCACTGAAACCTGTCTCAGAGACTCAATATCTAGGTAAGAGTGCAGATAAATGTTCTGTCTTTTAAAGAATATAGCAATCACTAGCACATATTTTCTTAAGATTCTTGATACTAGATACTTCAATTATGATAATTTAAAGTAACAATTGCTTTTCCTGTGAATTGCAGGTACTTGCTATCAGGTTGGGAAGAAAGTTCACTGAAAGCACTTTCTATAAAAATGGACTACTCCTTTGATGGCAGAGAGGGAACAGGAACAAGCACTGACATCCTGAAGCGATTGCATAACGTCTACATACTCTGTTTTTTAAAAATTAAGATGAAGAACACTTTTTCCTCTCAACACATCTAGCAACTCATAGAATCCTTTTTTATATGCCTCTTTGACAGAGGGAAGGCCATTTTCATTATCTCCGCACTCCTGTCAGGAGTCCTGAAAAGGCACAATGCTATATTACAGAATTTTTCACTTTGTTTCCATCTTGGGGAGTCACACAATGCTCACTTGTCCTATTAAAAATGACCTTCTTTCAGCAAATTGAGCTACTGAAACTTAGGACATCACAAATTCAGTCAGTAGATAAGTATGCCTTTGAGACTTTTCTTAATGCAAAAATTTTCAACATAACTCTTGATACCAGTCCTATTATTTCCATGATAATACTAAGGTGTGTGACAGCAGTGGCAAAGGTCAACACTCAAAACCCCCAGATTTTGTAGAATACTTAGATGATTTGTCTATAGAAATAATGGTCACCTTCTTTTCACTTTGGATTAACATTTATCAATATTCCTGTAGGAAAGATGACATGTAGCCCCACTGGGAACCTAAGTATATCCTGTCAAAGAGACTCCACATATTTTCTTAAAGAATAATTGAGCATTGCCTTACCACAGTAAATCCTCAAAGGTAGCTTACACCTCCTTTTTTTTTTAGTATATCCAATACTAGTTAAAAAGTCTGCCTCTCTGTGTTATTCATGAACACAGACTCAGACTTTATGATCATGACTGATACGTGCATGACCATTTTCATGTAAATCCTCAAAGGTAGCTTACACCTCCGTTTTTTTTTAGTATATCCAATACTAGTTAAAAAGTCTGCCTCTCTGTGTTATTCATGAACACAGACTCAGACTTTATGATCATGACTGATACGTGCATGACCATTTTCATCCTTTTATACATTCATATACTATTTTTTTTTTCTAGTTTCTGGCAGAATCTTTGTATCTGAATAACAGAACAACACTAACCCAATTTTTTGCGAGCAACTGAAACACCACAGACAAACCTGGCAATTTGTCGCACTTTTCTTTGCTGATTGTCTGATCATTTCAGCTGCACCTTGCCAGTATACCTCAAAATTGACTCTTATTGCTATCTTCATGATCCAAGTCTTTGTTTCATTACACAGAAAATCCTGAAAAGCTTTAAAGCAATTTTGTTGCTTCTCTCAGTAGAGAGACCACATGGAATGAAGTCTAACACTGCTGTTCTTCCCATCTGTTGGTTGTTGTTGCTTGTCTCATGGGTTATCTTGTCATCATGGTGTTTGAAAGATGGATATGCTCTGGGATACGTGCACTGACAATCCACCCCTACAATCAAGTTGTTGAGCTGCTGTTCTGGTTTAGCAGTCCAGATTGGTTCACTGTCTCTATTTCCTTCTGCAAAAAACATGTTTCCCATATCAGTACTACCAGGCTGTGCCAAAAAAATCACTTTATCTTTTCATGAATGAACACACTGAATGCTGTGTAACACATACATTCTAGATTTGACATTATTTGTTGCTGTCCTCTGAAACCATCTCTCCTTCCCAGACGTTTCCTGAAATAGGCACAACAGAACTAGAAGTAACAGTTCAGTAACAATCTGGTTAATTCTGTCCTTAAGCTTTCTCCTTGGCTCTCCATCTGAGATAACACACTTTCAGCTACTGCATCAGATTAAGTTTATTTTCAAGTTATTAGTTATCAGGAACTGAAAAAGTTTCCTAATTTCTTACATCAGAATGCTTTTGTCCAAATCCCTTCTGTTTCCCGAGAGCCACTGCGACATGATGATGGTCATCTAACCGGGTTTCCTAGAAAAGATGAAAAATGGCAATGTGAACGCATTTTCTTTACTCTTTTCCAGCAAAGACTGTATAAATGTTTAGAATATGGTTTAGAACAACAGCAGAACATAATTTAAAATACTACAAAATAATGACATTCATAAAGCAGTAGACTCTTTTAGCAGTTTTGTTGGAGAGCTCAAAAGTGCAGATATATTAAAACGTTAGGAGGGCTGAAATGGTTACTATAGGTTACCATCACTCATTTGTAGATATTTATATTCAGGTTTGTGACCTTAGCATTTCTTTATCAGTCCCTTCTGTGTTACAGGCCCTTTAGCCCATCTTAGCTATTTGATTTCCAGTGAGATCAAGTCTGAACTTCTGGGATGTATTCTGAGGAACAATGATCTAAGTGTAAATTTAAACTAGTGACTCTCACTCTTGGCTTCAGGTAGCATGTTAGATCACAACTCTGAATTTCTGACATGGCAGTCTGAGCACTGCTCTGTATAAATACAAATCAATTTTCCTCAAAAACTGTTTTTAGATATGTAACTATAAATTTATTAATATGCTTAATCTAATAGCTCTCTTTCATAGTGTTTTCCTCTAGAAAGCCAAAGAATTCACCCTATACAATTCATTTTAGTTAAAACACTTCTATACACTGTTTCTGAATAATATTTATACTATAGTCAAGTCACAATCCTGTTGGCTTTTAAAAAATACATACACAGGAGAAGGGGAATAATGTTTTCCTTGTTTTGTCATCCAAAAATTTTCACATAATTTCTACACCAACTTTCTAAGGTGAAAAGCAAAAATAACAAGAATTTTACTTAGAAAAACGAACAATTTACATATCATCATTAATCTGAAAATCAGTAGTCTGGATATTCTCTTGGGAGGTATGACTGAAGCTCAAATTTCCACTTCCTTTGAAAAGACTCTAACTGTACTTTATAATAATACAAATAAAGCATGCTTCTTTTTCCTCTGACAGCTTGTTGGTTGCCTTTTCTCCCCCTTTTAGTCTGATAAAAATGACTTTTAAAACAAAGCTGCCAGTCTGCATTAGGCTTCTCTACAGTTTGTCTACCATAAAGGCTTTTCAAATATTTCAGTTGCAAGGATACTATTTCTATGATTCCCAAACAGTGCTGCATATTAGAAGTGTCAAGATGCTCAGCCCAAACCTACTCATCCCAGCTCAGCCCAGACAGCAGCTGCTCTAGTCATGTGTAACAGCAGTAGAACTATAATGTTGGGAGACTTTACTTGCAAAGATGTGGATGTCTTGGCAGTTAGGTGCTGGTGTGAGAGTAGAACCATGTTTTTACTTTGATCTCTCCAGTACTAAAACTGTGCCTATTTGACAGATTTAGCAGTGAACTTTCTTTAAGCTTAATGCACAGAAACGTCTTTTTGTGAAATGCACTTATGTATTACATCTTGAGCTGTTTGAGCAACTATAAACATATTATAAAGTCTTTTACATATTGTTAATAAAATGGGGCTTTTGTCAGCTCAAAGCTGCATTTAACAGAAGGACCATTCCCTGAGAGATCCTGCCCAACAGGCAATGAATTAAGAAGATTCCAACTCCTTTAGTTTACATATCCTCTGTGATCACAGAAGAGTTTTTATCATCTTACAAGAAAATGTAACAAACTATGCCCTTCATCTTATCTTTGGTGCTTCAGAGAAATGTAAATCCAAAACAAACACAGAAGGGAAGGAGATCTTTCCCAGCTCCTATTACTTGCCAGCAAAAAACTCAAGGTATGGAATTAATGAAATACACTGAAACAATAAAAAAACAGCAAATCACCTTGCTTACCTATTCACCTGGAGTTATTGCTATACCAGCTTATAATATAAATCCAACTTTTTAAACGGAAATAGAAGATTAAACAAAAATAGAGAGAGGACATTGGTACACTTTTACCTTAGAGAAATTCCTTTCCCTTTCTTTTCTTAATATTCATGCAGCAACAGACAGCTTATGAGCAAACTACTTTCCCAGCCAGGAGAAACAGTTGCAGTGCAGAGAAAAATAGATTTTTACTCTTTATAACTTGCTGTATGAATCCAGTTGGATTAGTTAGTCTTAGAAGTACAAGTTTTCATTCCTTTTTATTCCTGACAATACAAAAGGATTAACTTCCACTGAGGGTGAAAGATTCCATTGCTGCACACCAACACCAATTACTGAATATGTTTCTAATTGACCCAGGTAATCTCAGTTTGAAAATAATTTTCTGTAGGCAATGTGTAGATAGAGAAATGAAATAAAAATTTGTTGTGAAGAAAGGCAAACAATTATTTGTGTAGCAGCAGTGATGTCAGGTGATTCTTAATCCTCAAGTGAGGTTTAGGATAAATTGGCTGCTTCCCTTCTAAGCTGGCTGTATTCAAATGTCTCATTTAAGATTCTGCTTTAAAATAGATTTCAGTAAGTGCCATCCAGCCATTGTTCTTGCGTAACTGTAAAAAACTGGGACCAATAAGAGTCATAGACTTAACGTTTTGCAAATAAATAATTAGTTTTTTCCGTACATATCAGATCTGCTACATATAAACATACATTTATAATGTATATATCTTATTACATAATAGAATTTGTCATAACTGTTATCAACCAACTTCATTTGCCTTTATTAAAATGAACTAATACTTAATTCTGTATGTTTATTTTATTCAAAAAAAAGTAAAAGGAGCATATAGAATTAATACTACTGCTACTACTGCTATTGATACTAATAATTACTTCATTCTAAATTTACGCCCTGACAAAAATACTATATCAGTCTTCACTGGGCTACTAAACTTATTACTAAACAAATTTGTTGTTTTTTTGTTGTTTTTTTTTTAATGAGCAAAGCATGCAGTGCCTATGTGAATAAAGCATATTTAATACACAGTGCAGAAATACCTTAGAATTAAATTTAAGTCTTTAAGCACAGTTTTACTCATTTTTTTTCTCCTACTCCTTCCAAAATAGTTGGAGGGCTAGAGTACTTTATGAAAACAAGAGCCTAAGGCTAAATTAATCCATCAAGATAAAACTACATGAGACTAGGTCTGAGCTACTGCCTTCTATCCAAGCTCAAAAATACATGAGGCATAGAGGAGGGGAAAGATACTTCGAATAAAACCAAAACCTTGATAAAAGGACAGCAAACAGTCAAGCACACAACAAGGTAGTTCATGGGGTATTTAGATTAATTTTTTATTTTTTTTCATGTTCACAGAAAATTCTGTCTCAAATAGGAAGAGGTTTTGCTCTTGTTGTGAACAGTTACGGGCTCTCTGAACAGGTTTGATCTGCTCAGACTCACTAGTATTTCTCTTGACTTTTTTGCAGTGACAAGTATAAAGTGGCAGATCTTTTCCTAGTTTTGATGCTTTTAAAAGTTGCTTTTTTCACATTATACTGTACTTTCTGAAGGAGTTTTCAAAATATTTTCTCTAAATGGGTAAAATCCCCTTCTCTCTATTGTTTTTGGTAAATTAGATTCTCTTTAAAACTGAAATACGGCAATCCAAAATATGTGATAATTGGATTGCTCTCTTTGGTAATCTCCTAGCATAAAGATTATAATTTTTTTATTTGTTAGAAGAAGTTCACTCAAGCAAATTCAGCACAAAAGGAATTCAATGAAAATACTATACCAGTAATATGCCTCCCAGTCTTACTCGTGACTCTTAATGACTTCTCTTGGGTAGCTCCTCCAGATTTCTCAAAATTAGTGTTTTCAGTTAACAAATTGTTTTTAGAATTTGGCTCAAGGACAGATAATAATAAGACTTTTAAAGTAAGAAAATGGGCACAAAACTAAATTTGGAAGAAGAAAAAGTGATGCTTAATTTTTGACTGGTGATTGCTAACTGAAAAACTAATTCTTTTTTTTTAATTTCAGTTTAATAAATGTTTAAATTTAAATGAAATTATATCCCAATTGAGGCTGTCTTTAAATTAAACTATATAATAAGTCCTTTCTTTGAAACACTACCATCTGTCTCATTTTAAGGCTGTGCTCTTGGGAAGCAGGGGACAAGCATGGAAGAGAAGACATTCTTCAGACAAAAATTAAATTAAGCTTCTAGCAGTAATTACTAATGATAAGGACAGATCAAATAATTATAAAGCATCAAGTAATACAGAGAGCTATCTACATCATTGTCTTCAGGCTATTTTAGTCAATCAACCACAGGCATGTAATCAATGACCAAATGTAGCTAGAAATGCTACCAAATCTAACAGGATAGATGGTTTAGTGATAAGTCTCAGCAACTTTCAAGAAGGAAAAACAAACAAAAACCCAAAACTCCAGCCTCTGATAGGAGATTGAGCCCAAAGTAATGTTCCAGTTAAGCAAAGTCAAGCTTTTTGAATCCTTCCATTCCCACAGACCACAGCCAATCAGCACACTGTAACTCAAAATCCACAAAAAGCACATTTCTACCAGCTTGCACAGACAACAGGAAAGAAACCCGTAACATAAATTGAGTTAGTTAACTAAAGGGGTTAGTTAATCACTAGTTCCATTCTAGACCTAATGAAGAGCTTTTTAGAAGCTGCCCAGAATTGAGGTCTGAACATGCTTTGGTGAACTTCCTGTACACCCTAGGATGAATTTAATAGAATGAAATATATCCCAGGAACAGAAAAAATTAAAAAATATCATAATGAATATACTTCCAGGGTGTTCTTACAATCATAAAAATAGTTTAGAATGTAGTGGATTTATATATTATGTTTTGATTGATATATGTTGAATGTGGTTATACAGAATAAAGGTGTGAAGATGTAACTAAAAGAATCAAGTATGCAATGCAATCATAGTGTGTTGAGACTGTTGATCATTTTGAAAAAATAAAATTTAATATTTCTTACCTCAAATGTCCACTCTTCTTCTTTCTCTCCATCAAGAAGCATTTTTGTCTCCTTATAAACCTTCCCTATTTCCAGTTGCAATGGAGACACATTAAATTCAATTCTTTGCAAGTTAAAGCCAATTCCAACTCCGATAGCCTTTAAGAAGCTTTCCTTTAAGGCCTAAAACACAGAATAAATGCATTTTATTCATCCTGGCTGTTTTCAAACTATTTTATAAACATTACTTCTGAGCAGACACTGCAGACCAAAGAAATTTAAGATTCACACTACTCTGAACGTGAAGGTAAACTACTGCAATTATCAAGTGATAAAGTTCTCAGCATTGCCAATACCCAGACTAACTTGCTGCATTATAATGAATATGCAACCAAATTTACCTAGTGGCACATACAGATATGAACTCTTTGCCTTTTACTGGGTATGTGTTAAAGCTAGTCATAAATCCTTCTATAAATGTCAGCTGTCCTATGGTTCTCAAACCTATTCTGATACAACCAAAAAAAAACCCAACACTAAAATATAAACCCATTAAAATATCACCACACAAACACATAACTATAAAAGTATATAAATTTATCCTAAGAAAATAATAACAAAATATATCAAAAGAGAGCATGTAAGTTATAGCATTGCAGTCTTTTAATAGAAAAAAAGGTATTACCCAGTGCCTATGAAACATATCCAGCTGCATCCATTCATTACTCATAGACTTGATTACACCCCACTCTGTCTCAGTAAACTGCCGCTTCATGATGCGAAAGAAATTTGGAATTGAGCTACTACCTATAAAATAGAAAGAGATATTTACAGAAAATTTAAGAGTAGTAATAATAAGCAAATTAATTACCTCATGTTACTGCTCCAGAAACAACTTGTAAGAGAAAAAAAATTATGAACCAACTCTGCTGTATAATGTGAATTTATATAGCCTCCAAGCAGCGATGTTGACGACTGTTCAGTACACAGTATGAAAAAAGCCATTAATATAACAGAACTACTGCACTAAACATGTGAAATGAGAGTCATAAACATATTACATATTATTTTCAACATTTTCTAGAAAGGAAAGTATGTAACCAGTCCAAATTTTAAATTAAAAAAAAAATATATTCACCTACAAAAGTAGCTCATTGACATCTGACAACTTAATCTAGTAACATTTTATAACACAACATGCTGTTTGTCATAATTGATTAAACTATTCTGCCTCCTGCCCTTGGATGCTGGGATACAAAACAAAACAGTTTTTTAAGCACTCGTAGAAATACAATCTCCCAAATTTATCACATGCATCATTAGTCTTTTAGATTTATCCTGCAAGAAAAGCAGGGGTAGGAAGATACCCATAATCCCAGGAAGAAAGATACAAAGGAAAAAAAAAAACAAAACCACCAAAGCTTAAAGTCATTAGATTAAATTTAAGCCTTCCCTAGAAAGAAGCACAGCTGTGCAGCACCACAGCAGCTCTTCAGGGGCTACACCACTCTTCCCCACTAGTCTAAATTTACTTTGCAGAAGACACAACAGACTGTGTGGTTATATTGATCAATGGCATTTCTATAATACACTGGAAGCTCTGGACCTCATTACATGCTTGGCTAATTGCCCATGGCCTATATAATTAATCAGCACACCATACAAACTGTCCAATAGACCATACAGCTGGCTAAACACACAATGGCAAAAGCAACCTATTTTTTTATTAGGGATAATAAAAATCTGGATAGAGACAACTTCACATATTGGGACTTTTTTTTTTTTCATATGTTACGCAATGTTCTTTTTAAAAAGAAAATACTACCTCTATAGTCTGGGGTTTTTTACTGGCAGCAGTCATAATTGGTCTGAGTGAACTAACACCAACTAAAGCTCACATTCAGGTTTGCTGGCAATTTCCTGCTCATATTGCAAAGTGTAACCTGACAGAGTGTACACATGACACAGTAGTGACATTTCAGAGATGTCCTCAATTTCCTTTGGAGACCAAAGTGAAGACAACATCTTAAGACAGATATTTTGTTGACAGTTGCAGTAGTCAGCTAATGGAATGATCCAGAACAATCTAAGGACAGAACTAACTTTCCTCTCTGGAGAAAATTATTATATTGAAAAAGAAAGGCAACAACAATGTCAAATGTTTTGATGGATTACCAAGGCAAATGAAATAATCATTAGACAATCAAACTTCCCTGAAACAATGAAAAATAACAAAACAAACTTTTCAATTTGGAGAAAGGTTATTGTCTTTCCTCTCTCCGAGTTTAAATGGCATATTTTATGATCAAATAACTGTGTTAACACCTGCTGCAAACAATATTTTTTTTTCTCCTTTCTCTTCTTATCTAAAGTATTTAAGACAACAATGGTGAGACACCAGCCTCTCCACGTGATTCAAAATACAAAATCTCAAGAATCTGGTGGACCGTTCCTCCTCCATTACTTTCAGAGAGTTCTCTTCCTTTCAATAACCTAGGACTATTCATGCTACCAGAGAAGACTACTTAAAGAGTATCCACACTACACTACCTTCAGCATCTACAGGTGTCTAATGCCTCCTGCATTGTCAGTCCTTGTGTCATCTCAACATTATCATGCACGAACACACTCAAACTGTTTAGTACACTGACTGTGTATCAAACATAGGCTACTGCCTTTTCACTCCTTACCCCTTTTTTCTCCTCATTTTCTTCAACTGTTCAGCTATCTTTCTCGAGGATTATGTTCAAATTTACACAGTACTTTCCCCTCCACTCCAGCTGTCCATCATATCCCTTCTCTGAAAAGCTCAGGCACCACTTTCTGCTGAACTGCTCTCCCCTCTAATTTCCTTCTGAATACAGTGCAGTTGCTTCGCTCTTAGGAAGGGATCAAATTATAAAAGCCAGGACTATTATTCTCCACAAATTACTAGCAGTACCACAGCCTGCCTAGTCCATGTCTCTATATTTGCTTGAGTATCAGAGAAAGGTTCACAGAATCATAGAAAATCTAGGCTGGAAAAGACCTCTGGAGAACATCTGGTTCAATCTTCTGTTGAAAAAAACCCCTTACATTAGGTTACTTATGGCCTGTCAAGCATTGTCTTTCACCCCTCTCTGGGCAACTTATTCCAGTGCTTTGCTGTTCTTACACTAAAAACCCCATTTTTTAACCAGAAGGAACTTACCTTCAAGCAACCAGAGCCTGTTGCCTTTTGCCCTGTTCCTGTGCACCCTCCTTAACACAAGCACCTTTTCTGCAGCCACCTTTCAGATAGACTTCAATTAGATTCCCCTCTTTAGAACCTTACCCTCTTCAGGCCCAACAGCCCCTGCCTTCAACATTTCTACACAGATCAAGTTCCTCAACTATCTAATCACTTTAGTTGCCCTTCACTGAACACTCCTCAATGTCCACGTGTCTCTCATGACCTGGAGGATGAGAAACAGACAAAGCTAGAAGCAGTAGAAAGGTGTGGGATTTTTTACCTTATACATTTTTTGCTTTTACTTCGAAGAAAAAGCCTCAGGCATAAGACATCATAGAATTATAGAATGGTTTGGGTTGGAAGGGACCTTCCAGATCATCTAGTTCTAATCCCACTGTCATAGGCAGGGATATCTTCCACTAGACCAAGTTGCTCAAAGCCCCGTCCAACCTGGCCATGAGCACTTCCAGGGATGGGGCATCCATAGCTTCTCTGGGTAACCTGTGACAGTGTCCCACCACCATCACAGCGAACCATTTCTTCCTAATATTTCATCTAAATCTACTTCTTCCAGTTTGAAACCATCCCCCCTTCATGTACTGGAAGGCTGCTATAAAGTGTTCCCAGAGCCTTTTCTTCAGGCTGAACAACCCCAACTCTCTCAGCCTGTCATATACCACAGTTTAAAATCTCCCTCTGAAAGAATGGGAACAAGTCTCATTTTCCAGTTATTCAGTTGGTTTAAAATTTTTACTTATAAATCACCTCTCATTTGAAAGCTATTTCAGAAATAAAGACACATATCATCAATTATACAAACACTTGAACTTATTCCTATGACCATTGTAATTAATTAACATTGCAAATTCTAGTTTACAAGATAATAATATTCCATTACAAACGTACCAGAGAGCTTTCTTTCATGCTGAATAATTCCAGTACACATACTTTACAGTTAACAGTTACTTTGGGTACAACTTTGACTTAAACATGATGTAATCTACATATGATCATAGAATCTTTTAGGTTGGAAAAGACCTTTAAGATCAAGTGCAACCATTAACCCTGCATTGCCATGCCCACAAATAAATCATGTCCCTAAGAATTGCATCTGTAAGACTTTTATATACCTGCAGGGATGCTGACTCCATCACTTCCCTGGGCAGCCTGCTCCAGTGACTGACAACCCTCTTGGTGAATATTTTTTTACCCTCTATTAATACCTTAAAATAAGATTTTTATTTAGTATAGAAGCCTAATCATAAAAATGTGACTAATAAAGAGGTTTTTCTTTTCACAAATGCATATATCTCTTCAGTCATCAACCAAATAACTTTACTATAAACTTAATGAAAATCTAAGTTAACAGTTATAAATTTTGAACACAGTATTTCCTGGCAACATAAACTTCAAAACTATTTCCAGTCCTCTGTATAGATACTTCTACAACTTAAGATGATTGACCTTCCTCACTTCAGTTTTTACCAGTTTTACTGCCTTCAAATTGTTTTGGTCAGATACAAACTAAGTACCTTATATTGTGGTCTGTATCCATGACTATGGAAATTGAAAGCTAAAAGCTACAATTGCAGCTCATTGATCAACTAATTCCCTGAAAAAAAATCCCAACCAACCAACAAAAACAAAACAAAACAAAAAACCCTAGAATGCTAACAGATTCCTAACTGTCTTGATGTACATGAAAGGAATAGGTCAGTGAACAAGAACTAATACCTAATCAATACATATTAATTTACTTTCAGATGCTAAACAGGCAAAGTCAAATGTATTACCTAGAAAAATGAGCAACTGAAGTATTAACAGATCAATCCACTTAATAATGGGAAACATAGGCTAGCTACAAATCCTGCAAATTAGCAAACTTTGTAAGATTAATATGTTTGCAGTCCAGAACTCTTGGGCTGACAGGACATAAGCTATATTTGATCATGTTTTTCTATCTCTAAAGGAAACCAAACTAAACTAATACAGAGAAAACATTTCTTCTGCAACAGATGCCGAAGTCCTAATTGTTTATTAATACCAACTATCCCTTTTACAGATGTTTAGAAACTGACACCACAAAACAAATAATTCATTAGATAAATTACTAAGAAGAACCAGATAGGAAATAAAAAAACCATGTTTTTAAAATCTTTTAGCTCGCACAGCTTTAGGGTGAATTGGAAATTGGATTTGCAATCTGTGATCTCTTCCACAATTCTCCCAGTGATATACATGTTAAACATCCATTCTTATCATGTAAGTACTGATCACATGTTTTATCTTGGCATACTTCAGAGAAGCAGCATTTACTTTAAAATGTCAGAAAGTCTGAGGTTGCCTCCTTTGAATTATTCAACATTTCCCAGACTGTAAAAATTGAAAAGTCATAAAAGACAGAAATAATTTGATGCTTGATATTTTCTTTGCATTTAGGCTTGTTGAGTCTTTGCAATATTGAGGGAAACAGCCAAGGTCCCAATTATATTACTGTGATTGGGTCTAACAGCACTGATGAGTGATTAAGCAAGCTGCCCTGACAGTTAATGTTCAACAGAAGAAAGTAAAAAATTAGAACACATTTCGAGAATCACAGAATATTAGGGGTTGGAAGGGACCTCTGAAGATCATCAAGCCCAATCCCCCTACCAGAGCAGGGCCAAAAACTAGGGCAGATCACTAAAATCAGAAAAGCATCCAGACAGGTCTTGGAAGTCTCCAGAGAAGGAGAATCCATCACCCCTCTGGGGAGCCTGTTACAGTGCTCTGTAAGCACTGGAGTGCTCACACTCCTCCTAATGCACCCCAGGATATCACTGACCTTCTTGGCCCCAAGGGCACACTGTTGTCCCATGGACAACTTGTCTACCAGGACTCCAAGGTCCTCCTCCACAGAGCTCCTCTCTAGCAGATGACCTCCTAACCTTTCCAAAAATACCAATTACGGAATAAACTGTGAGTACTTTAAATTCAGTGTACAGGATACTTCAGAAAAAAAATAAATAAAACAACCCTCCCCCCAAAAAAACCAACACCCAAATCCCAAAACAGACAAGCATTCTTATAGTTTCTCTTTCTCTTTGTTCTAACCTTTTATTTTTACTAAAAGCTCCTGGTTTAAGTTTTTTACTTTCTTAATTGTTCATTTAACCTTTATTTTAAACACATATATTCTCCACAAATTCATTTTTACTGTTCTACATTTTGCTGTTGGTTTCTATTTTAATCCAAATGTTTTCTGTTTTTCTATTAAAAACAATCATAAATTACTGAGATAGGCTTTTCAGAAAAAAACAACTTCTCTTCAAAGAGGAGATTCAATCACAGTATCAAATTTTCCTTTTCAGTTTATCAAACACTGGTGCTTAAACAATTACCAGGATATGCGCAAGTGTTTTTACTAATGTGACATAATTCCAGGCTAAAAAAAGTAGTAGAAATATTATTAAATAAAACACAATAATGCAACTGCTGTACAACATGTATTCTTTAAGGGTAAGTTTAAGGCTGCTGCTTCTTCCTGTTTTCAAGCAGAACACAAACAAAGAAATTTACTCAGTGTAAGGCCATATGACCACTATGATTTTTTAGTTCAATAAGGATATTATTAAGCTGCTTTATTTTTTAGATGTAGTGGTACCTGTTTTCATATTTATAAATCCTGATATACTTAATCAAGTAAAAGTAACATTTTACTTAAATTCTTGGTTATTTTCTTCTTCCTAAACAGTGCATTTGATGTATCTATACTTGTACCATTAGCTAATAATTTGCCAATTGTCTCTTGTAGCAAAAGATTAGATGCTGACTGCTGCTATGAGATGTACAAAACAAACAAAAACAATTATAACTTTTGTTAAGGTGAAGTTAAGCCATCCTAAGACATATTAAAGCACTCAAAAATAACCAATCTGTTTTGGCATCTCTTTCTAGGTCAAGAAATTCTTATTGCAAAAACTGAACAGCAGCTATTAAAAAAAGCATTACAAGTTCAAAAACTTGAATGTGGCTGCTAGATAAAGGACAAGCCAAATATCTTAACTATGATGTAGGCTTGCCTAAACTTCAGTTCAGTTTATGATTGCCAAAAGAAACTGCACAAAGTTTGTAACTGGCTGGAGAGAGAGCTTTTCCTCCACTGGCTAGTCTTAAGTATGGTAGTCAGCTTCTTCACGTGGAACTCTGGCTCATGTGTGCCATCTCTGATTTGAAGATGTCTCTTGTATTAAGTCACTTCATTGATGAAATAATGAGATTGAAAAGACAAAATTTCGTTAAACTCTGTTTATAGTTCTCTGCCTTAGAGAAAAACAGTTTCAAACAAGCAGGTGTTTGCACATAATAGCCTACTTTCTTAAAAAAGCATTTCAGGGACTACTTTAATATCTAGTTAATTTTCTGTAAAACTCACATGCAGAAAATTGACCTTTTTGTGCCTCTTAATATGCAAACCTAGGGGAAAAACCAGAAGAATAATGAGAAAAGCTAACTTTATTGCATATTAAACACTTAATTGTAGAAGTACATTGAGACTGGAGATGTCCACATTAAAAACTGTAATGCAACAAATGATTATGAAATGTTAATCAACTGTTAATTTATTTACCTTTGCAATTCCATTTAAGCTAAAATATTGCATTACCGAAAATAAATTCATTTGCATAGCAGAAGAGCTCTTGAACCTAAGATCAAATCTTTTTTTCAATGCTCAAAGCAATCTTTATTAAACTATAATTATTTCTTAAGCCTCCAAAAATGTTCTACTTTACAGGGTTTATGTTACTGATAAGTCAACCAATATCCCACACATCACTCAAACCAAGCTGACGTGTGTTGTAAAATTTCCTGAACATAAGTTAAAAATCAAATACATGATCATAAGCTGAGTTTTTTCCATAGAATTTTATAGCACTATGAGAATCCTTCTATATCTTTTTTGTGAAAGGGTTAAAATAATTTCAGATGCATAACCTCTCTTGCCAAATAACGTCCACAATTACTTTTATTAACAATTCTACAATACAGTGTACATTTTCCCAAATGATTCAAGATTTCATCTTAAACTGATCTAAGGAGAAGAAAGAAATAATTTATCTCAGTAGTTCTTCAAGAACAACTGAAAACCTGATTTGTATCTACAACAATAACCTGCAAAATAGCAAAAAGGTAACAACACACAGTACCTTAAAGGTACATTTTCCTTTTCTGCCATCAATACATCATTTAGTTCAATATCGGAAAGGTGGAAAAAAGGTGATAAACTGTTGTGTAACTGTGGAACTTTTGTAGAACTGTCTCTATCTGCACTGCTAAGAATAGCTTCTTGTGTGGGCTGCCTTCACCTATAAAGAGGGCTACGTCTTGCAGCAGTTTCACTTTTCAAATTTTAATGATGCAGCAAAAGTAATATGGAAAGAGGTAGCTTCTTATTGCACACAAGTAAAACAAAAACAGAGAGTACAAATTAAGCAGTGACATAAAAATGTACACGTGCTCCAGGTCTCCTTCCTACATGTTAGCACACTAGCATACTAGCATATTTCTCAAAACTTTCAGCTGCATGATACTCTCTCGTACATTCACACTGCATATTTCATTCACTGGTTGAACAACAAAAGGAGTACCAGAACTACAATACTGGAGTCCTCAATCAAGATTCTGTTGGATTACATCACAAGAATAAACACTTTATATATAAACAAGCATTTGAAAAAAACAACAACCACGAAAACCAAACAACTTCTGTAATGTACTTTGTACATATTGAACTCTTTGTCCTTGTGGCTATTCCAGAGAAAGAAATTTATAGTGGATTCACTCTCAGAAATACAATGTACTTAGCAACTGCAGAGCAAGAGCACCACTCAGTGGAATTATCAGATGAAACAAAACTGTAAAGTCAAAGTTATGTATTCACAACACAGCAGTAAAAACAGTTGCAGGTAATTCTACTAAGATAAAAATATTTCTCAAAAAAAATTTAGGTGAAAAACCTGCTATCTTTAGTTTATATTGCAGACACAATTTTAAATTCTGCCCCTAACGTTGCTTATTTGCTGGCTTCCTTTAACACATACAATTATTAAGTTTTCAATAGTATCATATTTCTTTTCAAAAAATACAAATTGTAATTGCAAAAAGGAAAATGTATGGCCATAAAAAAAGACCTCTTTAACATTTGGAACCTGGTATTTTATTTAATATTTATGTAAAGTTACATAATACAGAAAGCAATTACACAACAAGGTGCTGACACACTGATGACAGCTATTTTTCATGCACAATGACAGGCACTGTGGTTCCTTCCCTTATCAAAGACAGAAAAGATGTATACAAGCTGTTGACAGCTAGATTACTTTAGGACAGACTATGCTAGATGTGGAACTTCAGATACTGGAAAGCCAGAAATTTTCTAATGATGCATTTTTTTACTCCTCTGTATACAATGTGGAGCTTTAATTCATATTGTGGATACAGTGACTTGCCCTAGTAGCCCCTTTTCCTGTTAAAAAAAATAGAATATAAAAATTAAATATCTAAATCTCTGACAAAAGTGGGAGATGTGAATAAAGTAGCCACAGTTAAAGGTAGGTAAATGACCCATGTTCAGGAATCACTAGCTTGTTTCAGATTGGTCATCTGGATACCTAGTTTTTCAGTATCACTTTATTACAAAAAAAACAATTTTCATTCCATCATTCGTCTTTGGAATCATGAGCATCTCCAGAATAAATAACTACTTTCTCTCTATAAGTAAAAACACTGAAGCCTGTTCATACCACATGTCAAAGCATTGCTTAGTCTCACAAGCCCGCAATCACAAATTAAATCCCCACAGCTGCTGAGTGCTGCTGCCCAGGGGGATGTGGCAACCTTTTCTCTACTGTATGAGGTCATGACTGCTGCCATCAACAATTCCAGGACACAACGGCAGGAGCCTCTCTTGCTACTGAAGAAATTAAGAACTGAATTTGTACCTACACCCCATTTTTACATCACTGAAAACTGAGTTCAGCTTCCCCACTTTTCCTGCGTTTCTGCTGAGATTAAACTCTGCCCGATACCAAATACTTCAAAGTTCAGCTTCATGTTGTTATTTGGAAACCCCGGGATAGGCAACCAAAAAGATGCATGGCAGAAGTGAAACAGCAATCAAAACATTGATAGAATGAACTCAAGATAATTCTTTCCTACATGTAGCCTGCTAAAGATGATAGAACTAAGAGTTAGTTACATTATATACTGAGGGTCTAATTTAGATTCCACATCTCTTACAAGAGCAGTTATTAGGGACTCTGAATGAAGAATACACTTAGACACAATGTAAAAGAACCTTGAATTGTTCTGACACTGCCTGTGGAATGAGCAACAGATCAATGGACACGGATTTATCCACTATTTCAGAGATTTACCCTGAGGGAAATGAGAAAGGAATAGTGAATAAGTAAGTAAAAAATACAAGAGAAAGGAATCAGTAGAGGTTTTTTGGTTGTTTTTTTAAAATAAACCCAGATAGTATTTAAGTTAAAAAATATTTTTTCTATTAACTGGAAAAGAACTAAGAATATATTCCTTTAAAAAGTTGAATGTAGTATATTTTAAATGAGAAGTAATACCAATACAAGTTTCTAAACCTAAAGTTAAACCTCCAGTCTTCACAATTTTTTCCTACTTTCAGGAGAGTTTAGCATATTTTATACGACTTGTCAGCTGGACATGGGTAATGTCTCTTTAAAACGCCAACTACATTTCCAGCTGCCAGCAGAGACATCCCTGTCTCCATGTATGGCAAGTATAAATTGTTTTCAATTTTTAATTTCCCAAGAAAGGCTTAAAATACAAAGGAGAATGTTTGAACACTTTGATTGCCACTATTTACCTACTGGAACAGAAGAGTTTTTTAAAATGAGTAATTAGGGAATCTAGCGGTAAGGCTGTGGCAAGTGCAGCTGAGGTATTTGCAAGGGTGTTGGGTCTGGGATGTTAATTGCCTGTAAGGCACTGCATTTCAGCTCAACGCCAAAACAGTGTTGAAAACACATCAGTACTTTATCTACTGCTGCACTTTGCATAGCAGCAAGGCCTTTGCTGTCACTCTGTCTCCCCAGCAAATAGGCTGGGGGTGTGCAAGACACCGGGAGGGGACATAGCTGGGACCCCGTTTTGTTTTGTTTTGCTTGGGACAGCTATGATAAAAGCACTGGCTTTGAGCTTAATCTGGTATTTGGGCCCTGCATTACTGCAGTCCCTTCAGGGCTGTATCTCTTCCAGAGCAGCTTTATCCATGGGCCATAGCTCCTGTCACAAAATGCAGAACTGTGCTGGTGTGGGGTCCTTCATCCCACACTGTGGCAGCACACACTGGCTACCAGCCCTGGAGTGAAGGTCTAAAGTAGATGGAAGTGAGACACAGAAAAGAAGACCTTCGCTTTGGACTTCAGTAACATTTCTGTGCATTTTAGCTAAACATGCCAATCAAAAAATGTACACTTGTAATAATGGTTAAAAAGATGTAATCAGAAAATTATCCAAGTCAGGGCTTATTTGCATCTTTACATTACTACATAAATTATTTTGTAGAATAAATGCTAGGCACAGTGAAGACTGTGAAGAGAGATTTTTTAAGAACACAGTTATTACTGCCATTAAATGATCTTGATACAGCTGTATTTGAAAATACACTTTTCTACAATTCTACTTTATAATTTTGGTCCTGAAGCAAATTAATATAGTCAGATTAGTGCAGCACTTCATACAAATAAATATGCCCACATCTAAAGTTTGTGACATTAAGCATTTTACTAGGGGCATCTCAAATGCTCCCTCATGATCCCTTCTCACTGAGGATTTCTGCAGATTCAGCAGATCTTCAATGCCAGTTTGCTACAGTATTGGGTCTGGTGCTGACACACAGTGTCAACACTTAATGTGGACAGGGGAGCAACACAGTCACAGGCTACTAAGTTCTTGTGGATATGGATCCCACTGTTACTAGTTGGAAAGTTGCTCCTGCTTATACCCAAGAGACAGTAAACCTGTAATTTACATATCTGCAGATGCCAGTCCTGCCAGTATCATAGCAAGATTACAATGTTTTCTACAGCTCTGCTTTTCTAAACTGGAAATATATCAATTTCTAGAATAACAAAAAATCCTCAATAAACATTGAGGAGCACATTTAACATTTTTTAAAAAGCAATTACACAATACATTTTTAAACTCTAATTACACCAAATTTCTAGGACATAGACTAGTTCTTTGGGGAAAGGTTGAAATGTGTAGTCCTGAAACACTACAGAATCTGCATTGATGACCAACATGCATTACCTGGTAAACTAGTCTTCATAATATCGATGCCAACTTGAAGCTCAGGCTCAGCCGCAAGAACTGCATAATCTCCTTGATGAGAGACGTTGAAGTTGTAATTCGAATACATACTGAGCACGTTATTTGCCAGGAAAGGTTTTCCTTTTGATGTCCTTTGCAAGTGTATTTCATTCCAAGGAATGCACAACTTCTCTGCAATTAATTTACGGATCAGCAGGCGGCCAGCCTATGAAATAAAATAGGAATTGTTCATACAGAACTGTTATGCTCTGTGCAAAATATCTGTGGTTGCTAAAAAGCCACCTGCTTAAAAAAATATGCTTTTATTATTGCCAATAGAAAGTGTATTCTAGCCAAATCACCTCCATTTCTCTTTTTATAAAAGCCTGTCAAGTAAATTTAACCAAGATTTCACCAGAGCCAAGTATGTAACACATTAGTTATCACTATTAGCACAACACCTCACATGACCAAACAAAAAAGCAGTCCTAGTCTAAAAGAGTATTTCTTTCTCTATCTTATTAACTTAGGATACTTTATTGCACAGATAAATACTTTTTATACAAAGCAGAATAGTAAAACTGTCCCAAGAGCTTTCCTTTCAGTACATTCAGTTACCTACAAGCCAAATGCAATACTGAACAGCTAAAAATTATTAATAACTTCTTCTAGACTAATCAGATCTGTCTTACTACCACATTGTTATGTGAGATTTAAATTTAAATTATGTAAAATAGCTGTACTCTCTTCCACACTACACTGCCCTCACGTATAGTCACCTCGAGTACACTGATTTTGTCTCATAACTTGACATCACAACATAAAAACTGTAAAGTCTTTCAGAATAGCTGTTAATACCACACTGTACCACATCCCTTCTTCCTCCTAAGTGAAGGTGTAGGTAAAAGTACTTTGTAACGGATTTGCCTCCCAGAAAAGCCTTTGAAAGGCATATTCTCCTACGAGCAGTCACAAATGTGGGCAATACTGAATCTGCAGGGAGACAAACCCGTCCCAACGGGAAAGGGCTGGTCCCGGGGCCCACGAGCGGTGCCAGAGGGGTCTCCTCAGCGGAGCGGCCTCCGCCCGCGGCCCGACGGGCCGCCGGAGCCTCCTCATGGCCCCGCCGAGGGGCA
>NW_009953505.1:2444924-2465241 GCF_000747805.2 Chaetura pelagica | reverse complement strand
GGGGCGGGGCCCGGGGCTGGGGCTGCGCTGCGGGGCGGGCGCGGGCAGGCCCGGCAGGGACCTGGGGCGCGCTCTGAGGCCGGGGGCTGATAACCCCGGCCCTGGCGAAAAGGGCGTCATTTCCTGAAAGTTCTGGCCGCCTCCTTATCTCGGTAGGGACAGTGAACGTGGGGGTTTGTCGTGGCAGTGTTAACAGGGCGGATCTTTCCCCCGGTGCCTCCGGCCCCGTCGCTGCCCTTTAGTGCATTCTTGCTCCTGAAGAACTTCCCGGCCCCTGGTAGAGCTGAGAGATGCCGGGAGCAGCAGCCGGGCTGGCCGCAGTACAGAGCCTTCCCCGGACTGGTGCTGCGTCCTGACCGAAAAAGAGGAGGTAACTGTTCACACAGCAGATGCTAAGTGCTGCATCACCCAAGTTTGGTTCTGGCTCCTAAAGGTTGTGTCCAAACAAAAGCCTTTTATGTCCCGTGATCTGTTATGCTGAGAACTGTAATGGTTGTCACAACTGGATTCCCCTGTGCCCTCAGTTACAGGCCATCTGCTAATAATACAATGGTAATAATTTTGTTTACCCTTTGGTTTTGAAGTTGGGCTGTGGCTTAGGATCTGTTTGAAAATTTATGACCCTTCCTCCTGATTCTTGCTTTTAGAAATACTATGCTTTGACCATTCTATATCGACCGTGTACAGATTATTAAAAAAAAAAAAAAATTACATTTTTTCAGGTATTTCTTATAATCTTTCATTGTGGGTTTTTGACTTTGGTTTGTGTGTGTGGATTTGTTGTTTTTTAGCATTCCCAGCTCCTGTTAATGTGAAAAAGTGCTGTTTCTACACAGACCAGAAGAAGTACTGTCTGCCTAAAATAATGCTCAGTTACAACTGAGTATAGTTTGATCTTTGCAAAATATTTTAAAAGCAGAAGTAACATTTGGGGAAGCAATGAATCAGTAGTGTAATTCACTTATCTTTAAATATGATTCCCATTTTTCTTCATGACTTAGTCAACCAAGGGATGTTCTACATGCTTTCTTATGTATTATCCAAATGCAAAGTTAAGTGAGAGCAGAGGAGGACTTAGCACAGTCAGAAAACCCCCAGGAAAACGCAGATCCTCCTGGAAAATCTGCTAAGGCACATGGAAAATAAAGATTTTTGGTGACAGCCAACATGGCTTCCCTAAGGGCAGGTCATGCCTGACCAATCTGGTGGCCTTCTGCAACAAGGCTACAGAGATGGTGGATGGTGACAGAGCAACTGACGTCATCTACCTGGATTTGTGCAAGGCGTTTGACACTGTCCCACATGACATCCTGGTCTCCAAACTGACAAGGCATGGATTTGACAGATGGACCACTCGGTGGAGAAAAAATTGGCCGGATGGCCACACTTAGAGAGCTGTGGTCAGTGGCGCAATGTCCAAATGGAGGCAGGTGTCCCTCAGGGGTCAGTACTGGGACCAGTGCTGTTTAACATCTTTGCTGGAGATATGGACGGTGGGATTGAGTGTCTCCTCAGCAAGTTTGCTGATGATACTAAGCTGTGGTGTGGTTGACACCCTAGAGGGAAGGCATGCCATCCAGAGCTTGACAGGCTGGAGAGGTGGGCCAATGCCAACCTCATGAAGTTCAACAAGGCCAAGTGCAAGGTCCTGCACCTGGGTTGGCACAACCCCAGGCACAAATACAGGCTGGGGGAAGAATGGCTGGAGAGCAGTCCTAAGGAGAAAGACTGGGGGGTGGTAGTTGATGAGAAGCTCAACATGAGCCGCCAGTGTGTGCTGGAGCCCAGAGAGCAACTGCATCCTGGGCTGCATCAAAAGAAGTGTGGCCAGCAGGTCCAGGGAGGTGGTTCTGCCCCTCTGCTCTGCTCTGGTGAGACCACACCTGGAATACTGTGTACAGTTGGAGAGGGTCCAGAGAAGGGCCACCAAGATGATCAAAGGCCTGGAGCACCTCTGCTATGAAAACAGGCTAAGAGAGTTGGGGCTGTTCAGCCTAGAGAAGAGCAGGCTCTGGGGAGACCTTATAGTGGCCTTCCAGTACTGGAAAGGGGCCTGTAGGGAAGCCAGGGAGGGGCTTTTCATCAGAAAAGATAGTGATAGGACAACAGGTAATGGTTTTAAACTGAGAGGGGAGATTTAGGTTAGATATTAGGAAGAAACTCTTCATTGTGGGGGTGATGAGGAACTGGAATGGGTTGCCGAGGTAGGTGGTTGTTCTATCATCAATATAAAACTGGAGCCGAGGCTTCTGTTTCAAGCATTGTATTCTGCGCACTTTGAAGGGGAAACTGTGGCCATATCTATTAGTTACTCAAAAGTGATAATACTGATGAAATGTGGAGTTTATGTAGTTGCAAACAAATGCTCTAGTTTGATTAATAGGTCTGACTTATATATGCTGTATATGTGCTGTATATGGTCTCTATTTAGAAAGACATAACCATGAAGCAATTTTTTTCACTAGTGTATTTACTGTTGTTTGAGGGGTTTTTTTAAATACTCACCAAGAGTAAGTGCAAACTGAAGTTCAAGATGCACTGTATGTGATATGAATATATCCACTGTAAAGCCACATTTTTATCACAAATAGAACATGATAAAATATTAGGCTGTGCTAAATTATTCCATAAGTTTGTGCTCAGTATTGCATGTGAGTTTCAAAAAATCCTACATTTTAATGACTTGCAGAAATGACACACTACAGAACCCAGGAAAAGCAGTGGAAAAAACACTTGTCGCACCAATAGGCCCAAACAGATCCTTTAGGGAAGCACAACTTATTTACACTCTTGCAAGAATAGGTGACCTAAACAAGTAGGCACATCTGATAGTAATGTGGATAACTGTTTATATTCCCTATTCCAAACACAAGGTTCCTTCCCCTGTTTCCCCACTGGCTGGGTAGTCCAGGGTTTACAGCCCATCCAACGCTTCTAATTATCCTATAAGTTTCGAATCCCTGTTTACACATTCTATTCTAGGGGTTTACCTTTTAAGGTTTAATTCTGACCTTTCTTGCCCTCTTGGCTTGTCTTCCCAACCACCAAAATGATCTATACCATCTGGTGCCATCCTGTTCTGAGGAGCAATATAGAAGTGACTTGGTTCTGTCTTATTTGGGCCATAAATCCTGCTGCATGTACCTTGGAAGGTTCAGATATCTCACCTCCCCCAGTTACTATGGATGGAGCTCAATCAAGTCCCTCAGTTTCTTGGACCATAAATCACCCCATGTGTCCTTGGAGTGCCCAGATATCTTACTTTTCAGTCAACATAAAGTTAAGTTCTTCTGATTATGGCAGAAACAAACTATTATCTTCTTAATATTAGGGTGCAAAAACAACACTACATTTCTAACAACAGTAAGTTCATCTTTCAGAATTCACCATTGTTATTATTGTTATAGTTCTTATTCTGGCAAAAAAACCCTAAATAATAATAAGTACAGCATGGCATTTTAATTTTTTTTTTTTTTTTTTTTTCCCAAAAAAGAAAAATTATAGTTTTGAACTTTTTTAGCTTAGAAAAAAAATTTACAAAGGTACTTAATTAATTTAAGAAATTCAGCTTTCAGATTAAATCCAGTCAGATTGAGTTCTAAGTGATTATTTTCTTATCTTAATGGATTCATGTGTTTGTGAGAGGATTTGCAATTACAGATCACTGCTCGCAGAGAGAGAATCTCCCACTTTTGGAATGCCTCCAGGAATCAGTGCAATTTCACTACTTCCTACTAGTACCATGCTGGGTTTGTTTTTTTATTTTAATGCTGTTTTTTTTCAATCACTTCTAAAGAGCCCAGAGCTTTAAAGTCACTGTGTTACCTTTCTTTCTTAGAATACTGCTTCAATATATATTATTGATAAATGCCACTTTTGTGGATTAAATGTGACAGAATGTCACATGCCTTTTTTTTTTTTAATTTTTTTTTCTGTCTAAAAATGACTGAGTATTAATTTTCTCTGAAGTCTAGGTTTTAATGAAAATCTGTGAAACTTGAGTTGCATTGAAATTTCCAGACAGGAACCTGGAATTCTGTTACTGTCTGTTTTCAGCCTTAGACAGCCAGTGATAGTCAAAATAATAGTATAATCTAAAAGTACACAACTTTAGTATTTATAATTTAATTACATTTCAATCCACTCTCATCTTTTTAGTCAGCAATTAGAAATGTCACCAAATCTTTTAGATATTTGTGCTGCATATTAAATTAGGTGCTGTTAAATTAAGATATGTACTGGGGAGTCATGTATTTAAAAATGGTTAGTAAATTAGTGATTTCTCCCCTTTTGAATAGATGAGTGAAAATACAAATGATCTTGATGGGTATATAGTAGACTTAACAGTATAATACTTATTTTTAATATTAGATTTTAAAATGCTGACCTTGAACTTGACCTTTTCAAAACTTACATTAACTGTACATTTAAATCTTGTATGAAAAACAATAATCTAAAACTTCCCTAGAAAATGTATACAATTATTTTATCTTCTTTTATCTTAATTCTTTCTTCCTTGATACATAATGTTAGCTGTAAAACACCAGCATTTAAGATTTTACTTTTTAAAAAATGCTGCTTTTTAGTAAGACTTACTCTCCACGGTGGAAGAAAGCTGAGTGACAAAGGCAACATTCTTTTTGAAGAAGTTATTTCTTGTAAGAACTAAGAACTTGTAATGCTAAGAACTATTAAGACTTAATAGTATTTTTTTTTTTTATTGGTGAGAGAGTGCTGTACACAGAGTGCTGTACACAGAGTGCTGTAGCACAGCTATATTGTGCATTGAGATAAAGCAGATAGATGGTTTTACAATTGCTTTTAAATAGTAAAGTACCAAATAAAGGTTGAGTTTAGACTGGTTTTGCTAGCTGCACTGGCAAAGGAGAGAACATCTACACAGAATGTTATTTGTACTATCTGAATGCATCCATGCCACCGAGCAGTGTCTGGTGGTCTGGTGTGTTGGGAACAGGCTCCAGTCCCGTGATGGTTTGGCCATGTTTGTTGTTAGGCAGGCATGGCCCTAAGGTGCCTCTTCTGACACAGTACTAACTTACTTACACACAGTATTGACATCTGCTCAGTACCTTCACAAAATATCATCCCCATAGCTATTACAAAGTCACATATATCTGTATATATCTGTATATATCTGTATCTGTTTTTATCTTACTATTCTAAAGTGATGAAAACAATTTGGTGTAAATCATCTTCGGGGCCAGTCTATACCCTGTGTCCTCATCTGGGTGTTCATGCTCCATTCTTATTACATAGGCCCTTGCCCTCCCTTGTTTAATAAATTTTCCTCTGTTATTCACTTAGAATGAATTGCTGTCTTATATCAGTCTCAACTTCATTAGCATATTTAAACTTACGTAATCGTTTTATCTGTTAGTCACAGCATCTAAGTCTTTTGACTTTCAGCAAAAGTGTTTTAAAATATATATAATTTATATGTGGATGTTCTGACCTATGCTGTGGTGAGAACTACAGTAGACCCTGCACAAACAAAAGTCCATCTCAACGTTCACTCCACAGTTCTGTTTGCTTTGCTGTTTCAGATCTGGTAGAACAGATGTGAACGCCATTTCTAGGAGGCATATTGCATTGATTATGATTTTAGTGTATTCCTGTTGAGATATTCTGAAAATGTCTGTCCGGGATGTTTTTGGACTCCTATACAAGTCTGGGTCTGATGTGCCATGTTACAGGAGATGTTGGAAGGCTCCTCGTATAAGACGCACCCAGTGGTTCAGATGACACAAGAGGGCTTGCCTGTATGGGCTTTGCCTGCCATGATAAGAAGCTGTAAGGCACGCAGCTCTATGTTAAGAAACAAAAGCAGGAGATCCCAACTCTAATGAACCTCTACTGGAATATGAGTCTTGGAGAAAATGGAGCAAATCTATGGAAGCTCGTTGCCCAGTTTTCCTGAACTCCAGACCTACAAAACATATGTCTGCATCTCCTATGTTTTGTATGTCTTTGTCAGTAACTTAATCAAATATTTATAAATATAACTTGTTTAATTCAAATGGCTTTGTAGAAGAATGCATGAAATCATTATAAATGCTAGTTGGCCTTGTATAACATACCGAGGTTTAGCTGCATTGTTAAGATTTTTGGACGGCTCTAAAATCATCATCAACGGATCCAGTAAAGTGGTAAATTAGTACCAAATTTATCAAATAAAGCAGGAATTGGTTGCAAGAGAGATGATAATTTAATCTTATTTTTTTACAGAGTGTAGGGGAGGGTGAATTAGGCTAAGCCTAGTATCATTAGTATCTTCCTTAATGATGAACAAAAACGCTAGAGGTACAATGCTGAAATTTGCTTTTAATAAAAAATAGGGAGACACTGCTATTGCAGATTAGGCTAAGGATGTACTGCATGACCTGCAAATTGAACTAGTGAGACAGTGATGAGATCTTAATGCTGTACAACAAATCTGATATCAGTCCAAGAAACATGCTTAAACTGAAGTGGATTAAGAGAAAACTGAAAGAAATAACAAATATTCTATCTTGTAAATGGGCCTTGGAAACTTTGACTGTTGTTCATTCTAATAACAATCAAGAGAGGTAATCAACACTCTTGATAATTTTGAGTTAATTAATACACAAAGGAAAATCAAGTCAGATGATTTTTTTTACAGAAGAACAAATATATGTAAGCATTAATAAACAGATTGTGTAATGAAAAGGAGTTTTGCAGTCTTGGCACCAATGTACTGGGATAGTCTTTATATGGAAATAGTGGTGGTAAAAGAAAACTTTCTGAAACCGATTACCTTTATGAAAGTGATTATATGATGCCTTTGCCTAAAATAGCAGAACGACTTAATGACATGAGGTGTTTCTGTGTTCTTTATGTGAAGACAAATATTACTAGAATTGGTAATTTTACCTACAGAAAGTAAGTAGGTCAGAGCTTGCTATAGAAATTGCATGTAAGAGGAGAAACACATCTACTATCTACTATCAGTTCCACAATCTGTGAAAGGGTTCACATTTCCTTTAAAAGAAGTGCTACTTTACATTATGCCAAATAAGCTTTAAAATTCACTTACTTTTTAAAAAAAGTTTCATTCATATGCGGGAAACTAATTTTACTGAAACAACTCTGCTTTTGAAGTGCCAGTCTTTTGAGGAATAGGCTTTCTAAGTTCATAAGAAAAGGCTATTCAAGAGAATTCTGACATACAAAAGGCTTTATGATTTATGGAAGCTGGGGTTTATGAGGCCATACATTATCAGAATAAATGGTGGTCTTGTTCTTCTGTATTTTCCTAGTTCCTCAGGCTTAGAATGGAAAGAGTGAATTCGTGAGATTGTCTGGCCATGGGAAGGAGAAGATGCCTGCTCCAAGGGTGCCAGTGCTGGCAGCAAGATCAATGGATCTCTTCTATTCCAGGAGACATGGAGGTCTATTTGTGGTTGGAGCTACCTGACTAGATAAAGTATAGATCAGTCTGCTATGAAAGTACCTCCCATGAAGAAGACTGCCTGATGGCTTAGTTTGCTCTGAATGTATCATGTTACCAGATAAGCCTTTTCATGAAATTGAAAACCTAAACCAATCTTTTTCTGGTTTCTGCGTTTGGCTTTGAATTAATTATCCCCTTCTTTGTCAATTCAGGTGGGCCATTATCTGTTGCTAATTTTGATTTGAATTGTGGAGCAGAATCCTGCAGTCAAAAAACCTTGGAGTGTTTTCTTAAGCTTTAAAATAGACAATCTTGAGTCAAATTTACAGTAAGGGCAGACTATACATCTGTAAATAGCACTTTAAATAGGTGTAAATCGAATGTACTCATGTTTAAAGTTTCTTTATGTTGTCAAAGTGAAGTAAAATATTTTCATGTAAAAATAGTGAAGCCAAATTTACCATGCAAACAATGCACCTCAACATAGTGAATTTCACCAGAAAAACTTGGCTGCTGAAACGGAGAATGCACTGGCTTAAACTTAAATCAGTTCTGAACACAGTTCATTTAATGTCACTGTAAATGAAGCTCGCAGTTTGCAGCATAAGCTCCAAGCAAACATGCAGCTTCGTAGGGAAACTAAAGGACAGATAAAGCCAGTATCAACTGACAACATTCAGAGTTGCATTGTCACCAAACCATTTCTAAATGACCCCGTTTGGTAAGCCCTAGCAATCCTGTGATTTGGCCAGGCTGTTGGTGTTTGTATTCCGTTGTTTTAGTCCTGAATGCCCAATGGGAATCCACTTACCAAGTAATCGAGTAGCCTGTATCTCCCTTTCACTGTAAACTGAAAGCATTGGTCTGCTCTGAGTTTGGGGGTTTGTAGTATACAGATGAGCCTTTTGGAATCTAAAAATATGTAACAAAGTTTTCCATCTTCGTTTTACATCAAATTGCAAGAGTTTGGGTTTTTTTCAGGGTAAGCCGAGGTCTAGTCTTTCTCATAAATGACCATTAAAAATTTTACCACACCTAAGTGTGCTTCCTGTGGACTTTATTGAAAAAAATGCTACAGGTGAGTACTATTTGTAGAGCTGTTCTCTGATACATGTCAGATATTTTACTTTTCAAAGTATGCTATGTGTATGTATTTTGCAAAGTATTAATATAAATTTAAATTCAGTGTAAAAGTCACTTATACACAAACTGAGAACTGTGCATAGGAGTTAGAAACCAAATTAAATGCTGGGAATTTGTTTGTTTGTTTGTTTAATGGTACATTATTTAAAAAAAATACTAAGACTGTAAAAACAATTACTTTTTTTTCCATTTTAGTTTCAGGAGTAGATTGAAGAAACTATGGCAAATCAGCGGGATTACATTAGGAGACCTATTTGCAATGGAATTTCTGTTCCTGAAAACAAAATCAATTCCTTAGTGGCTGAAGGTCATGGACAACAAATTTTAAAAGTACTACAAAAGTTCAGAGAACAAAATATATTTTTTGACTTTAAAATTCTTGTGAAAGATGAAATCATTCCTTGTCATCGTTGTGTACTGGCAGCATGCAGTGATTTTTTCAGGTAAACCTAATTTTGGCATGAGTTTGCAAGAAATGGATTGTAAGTTCTCTGGGAGGGAGGGAAAGAATATAATTATATAAGTTAAAAAAATAAGCCATCACAACTGACATATGTCTGCAGACTTTTGAGGGAAGTGTTCAAACATCATATTAAGGATAGCAAAAAAACCCAACCCAACAACAAAAACAAATCCGAAGCAAAACTACAGTGTTAGATGCTTAACCATACCCCAAATACATCTCTTTGTATTTCCAAAGGCACATGAAGACTCTGAATTTGAGATTCAGATGGCAGTCTATACTCTTGAAATATAAATGTCAAACCATAAGTACATGGTTTTGCTGTTAGGTAGAATCAATACAAGATTTATATCTTTATCTGTTGCCTGTATCTGTACTGGAAAGTCTGTAAGGTTGGTTTGTCTTTGTATGGGACAGTCTCTGAAATTTGACACATTTATATTGTGAAACATAGAAGGCTGATTACAAATACATCTTGCGTTCAGCAACTGTGGATAACTTGTACATGGTTTTGGAATGGGGCTGGATTTTCTTTCTCTAAGATGAGTGGTCAGTATAGCAGTTTGTCTTCAGAGGTATTTAAACAGATGTATTTTTTCTAAATTACAGTTTTCAGCCTTCCAGCATGAAATGGATCTCTGATCTTCCTTCTGGTGCTATACATTCTTAAGGGACAGACAGATCATTTGCATGCAGGTTATTAATTTATGAAGAACCTTGCTAACTTTTTTATTATTAAGATTGAAACTTGCAAGTCTACACTGAAAGTCCATTTCCAAATACACTCTTTAGTAAAACATAAATTTAAGGTGCTCTAATGATGGAAAAATAGGCTCCTGGAAATGAGTTAATGAGCTTGATTTGGTTGCTCATACGTAGGTGACAACTGATATTTTCAAATAGCCTGTAGCATCCTATGGTATGTGGGAATCTGCCATATGTTGCAGAGCACACAGGCCAGATGTGTTCTTAGGACTACTGAAAAAACAAGTGCAAGTGAAATAAAACAAGTTATTTCTCCTATCGCAGCGGATTAATTTTTTTGCTCTGACACACAGAACTACTTGCATTTCAAGTTTTTACTGCTTGACAGGATAGAGATGCTCTGGTAGGAAAGGGATATTAGATGAAATAGCTTAGAGTGGTAATTTTTAGAACTTAAGCACATGGTAACATATGTGGCCTTTTCACTGCCTAATGGCTCTTCAGGTTAGTTGCCAAGAGAGACCTCTCCTTGTGTGTAACCACTGGTAACAGCAGCCATCAAATTTATAACTTCTCTTGGAATGTAAGGCCCATTTGTTACTTTCAGGAAATAAACAGTATCTAGGTCCATGAGCTAAATGTTAAGCACCTTTTGTCTCCTTGGCCTTTGGATTTCTTTCAGTTTTGGTTCCATTGTGTAAACTCAAGATTGGGCAACATTTTGCTCCCAACTCATTAGCTTTCAGAATCAAAGCTTTTGCCTAGATTGCTCTATTTATATAGATAGATATTTATGGTATATTTATAATCCAGATTATACACTTAATATTTGATGATTTGTCAAATTTTTCTCCACTATCATGTTTTGCCAAATTTGGAAGCTGTTGCTAT
Organism: Chaetura pelagica; assembly: GCF_000747805.2. Lineage (NCBI taxonomy): Eukaryota > Metazoa > Chordata > Aves > Apodiformes > Apodidae > Chaetura > Chaetura pelagica. Next base: position 2,454,607 of record NW_009953505.1, on the reverse strand, counting down.
CACAGCCTGATGATTGAGCTCTGGGAGGGTAGGGCAAGTGATGTTGCAGCACTATACTGTTGCCAGCACTTACTGGCTTGAGAACATTATTTTTTCATGCCATGTTAGATTGTGTGAAATAATTAAAAATTACTACGTATAAAGCAGTCAAAATTTGAATAAAATTTGCACAAATCTACTAATTAATATTTGTTCCATGATTTCCACTATCATCTTTGTATTCAGTCACAATCTACTTTCTGTACAAGTTTCATTGCATCATCCAACCCTATGTCAAAACCTCATTTTCTCTGATGTCTGTCTGTACCCATACGTCTGTCAATTCTTAAGCAAGAATTATGTTTCCTCATATTTCTTCTCCTTATTCACCCCTCACCCACTTTTATTACAGAGGAATGCACCCATCATCCATCCTGCCATTTGCTCCGCCTGCAATTTGGAAGGCCTTTTTTCCAGTTTATTTTCTGTATTCATCCACAGTGCATATCTAAACCATGGGGCATTTTTACTATATATTTCTTAAATCAGCCTTTCTTTCTCAAACTATTGAAACTGATGGTGCCCCTAACAATTTCTTAATTTTTATGAACAGTGAGAGCTGTAGACTTCTCTTTTTGTGAAAATCCATACAAAATACAGGTGCTGCTATAATTTTTGTGAGCCCTCACTTTGAACAAGTTCTTATCACCACTTCCTTTTTCTTCAATCATATCAAGTAAATATATTGTTCTTACATATGAGAACCTCAGTCTTTCAGGTCTGTACAGCCTGCCCAGCTTACTATATGCCCCTGATTGTCTCCTTGCTCTCTCATCAGTATTCTCTGCTGCTTGCTAGATCTTTAATTTGTGTGCATATCTTCTATATTTTATTCACAGAGCCATGTTTGAAGTTAATATGAAAGAACGAGATGATGGCAATGTTACTATTAGTAATCTGTCACCCAAGGCTGTGAAAGCATTTCTTGATTATGCTTATACAGGAAAAACAGAAATAACAAATGATAACGTGGAAATGCTCTTCCAACTGTCATCATTTCTTCAAGTTTCACTCCTTTCCAAAGCTTGCAGTGACTTTCTAATAAAAAGTATTGATCTTGTGAATTGCTTACAGTTGCTTTCTCTATCAGAAAGTTATGGTTCTGTCCGTTTATTTGATCATGCACTAGATTTTGTACAGCACCACTTCTCCTTGCTCCTCAAATCAAGTGATTTTTTGGAGATGAATTTTGAGATACTACAAAAATGTCTTGAGGCTGATGAACTAAATGTCCCTGAGGAAGAATCAGTGTTGAAAGCTGTTCTTCAGTGGACCAAACATAACTTAGAAACACGACAGAAATACCTGCCTAATTTGATGAAAAAAGTGAGACTGCACCAGTTACCTGAAAAGACTTTGCAGGAATTTCTACATTCTGAAGAACACTTACTTAAGACTGCTGATTGCTCAGTAATAATCGATGATGCAGTTAAAAGTGTGCAAAACTTTAGTGGGCTGTTTCCAGACGCACGTCCTTCAACAACAGAAAAATATATATTCGTTCATAAAACTGATGAAGATGGAGAAAACAAACATACATTCTGCTACAACATCAAAACAGATACATGGAAAGAACTACCACACACACACATGATTGATCTCCCAGGGTCAAGTTTATCTAGCTATGGAGAAAAAATATTTATAACTGGAGGATGCAAAGGGAATTGTTATAGGACTGTCAGGCTTCATATTGCTGAACCATTTCATGATGCCACTGACCAAACCTGGTGCTACTGTCCAGTCAGCAATGAATTCTCCATAGTGTCAGCTATGAAAAAACCAAGGACAATGCACACATCTGTTGTAACCCTAAACCAGCTGTTTGTAATAGGTGGAAAGACCAAAGGAGCTCAAGAAACCCGAAGTCTTTTGGACGTAGAATCCTATAATCCTCTTTCCAAAGACTGGAAGTCTGTTAGCCAATTACCAAGAGGTATCTACTATCCAGAAGCAAGTGCATGTCAGAATATAATTTACGTCCTTGGCTCAGAAGTAGAGATTACTGATGCCTTTAATCCATCTCTTGACTGTTTCTTTAAGTACAATGCTATGACTGATCAGTGGTCTGAGCTTGTAGCAGAATTTGGGCAATTTTTCCATGCAACTCTAATAAAAGCTGTTCCAGTGAACTGTACATTGTACATATGTGACCTCTCCACCTACAAGGTCTACAGTTTTTGCCCAGAAACTTGTGTTTGGAAAGGGGAAGGATCTTTTGAATGTGCTGGCTTTAATGCAGGGGCAGTTGGGACAGAAGACAAAATTTATATATTAGGTGGTGATTATGCTCCAGAAGAAATCACAGATGAAGTTCAAGTCTACCATAGCAGTAGGTCTGAGTGGGAGGAAGTTTCACCAATGCCAAGAGCCTTAACTGAATTTTATTGTCAGGTCATTCAGTTCAATAAATATAGGGACCCTTGGTCATCTGTACTTACAATTTGCTCTGGAGAGTTTTGAAACTCCTGAGTCAAAAGAATTTATTTAAATGCACAAGCTTTAGAACAGCTTTTTAGGTTAATTAATTAATTTACAGATGGAAAAATATGTACTGCTTTGAATAAATCTTCAATTTAAGGTGTATGCTATATAGAATTGCTTTTGGAAGACTCCATTAAATTGTCATCCACGCTAGTCATCATATAGAAAGGATTACTTAATTTTATATGCAAGTCTTCTCTGTAATTATCTGAATAATTTGCAAAATGATACTACTTTTCAAAAAAGCATAGTCATGAAGAATTCATTATGTAATATGCGCCATTATTTCTGTAATATTCACAGCTGTCCCAGTTGACAAATTGCTGAGTGAGAAAATGGACTGTGATACTGTTTTCCCAATGTAACTGAAGTTTAAAAGAAATCTACATTAATGTTGTTTTATTTAGGGTTTTTTAATATTCATAAACCTGTAAGAAGATTTCATTGTCAGCTTTATTTTATCAGAAAGACCTTAGCAAGGGCAAGAGCCAAAGTGACCTTCACAGCGTTAAAACCAGGTATCTAACTTGAAGAGACTGATAATTCCTATCATCTTCCTTCAGCTCTTCATTTCTACTAGTTTTTCTCCATCCTTGTGCCTTAGTACTAGCTGTACTTTCTGTTTGCATCCCATTAATTGTGGCAAGATAAACTTTGACAACATAGTGCAAGATGGGGTAGATTTCTACAGGGTGGATGGTTAATGGGGTATCTTTGACTCAGACATGCTGTTAGGTGAAGATCAGGATGTTTTTTTTAAGAGAATTCTTCCATCTCTCAATTCTCCAGAGCTACCCACTAAGCAGCCACTAGGCTGCTTACAGCAGCAAGCTGTAAAATAAATTCTAGTTACTGCTTTGGTTAACTACAGGAAAAGTCCATATCTTGTCGTACATCAAATACAAAGTTACAAAAATAAATCCCTATATTTAAAGTTGAAGTAAACAGTATTTCCAAAGTGAAACAATTCCTTTTTAAAAAACTTCTATAGAGGTTCAAATAAATAAAACCACTTTCATATTGTACTTTATGGTAATTTTAAGTGTTAAAATATTACCTGGTAAACACTACACATTATATTGCTTGATAAACCTTCAGTAGTCATCTATTATAATGTTAAAATTGTAATGAACTTTTAGAATTAATTAGTCTAGGCATAACTTGTGAAGTAAATTTGATCTCGTGCACACAAAGTGTCTGAAAGGACACTGACATTAGTTAGGTTTCATAAATTCATTCATAATCTTCCGTAGCCTGAGAATTTTATTTCTTGAATAATATATTGGGAGCCCTTGTGTTCCATGAAGTATCGTTTAAGCAGCAAGGTTGTCTTATGCCAAAATAAATGGTTCTAAACATCTAAGCACATCTTTTCCAAGTAGTTTTAAAATGAACAAAACGTAGTGAGGTGTCTAAAACATCTTTCACATGGCTTGAGATGACTGCAGTTAACTTAATTATCACATCACTACTGCATGTACTTTTTGCAAAACTCAAGCTCAATGCTTATAACTTATTGTCTAGCAACATACTTTGGTTTTAAACATAAAACAATGGAAAGCTCAAATTCTGTAATGATTAATGTTATCTAGATAATTCCCTGTTATCTGTTATCAGATACTTTTACAAATTTAGATAACATTAATCATAAATATTTTCATACCGATGTAAATGAAAGCTATGCATATTTGGAGAACATACTAGTAGAGTGGAACCCTCCCACTCAGTAATTTATTGGTATTAAGGCATGTAAGTTCTGTAGAAGTAAATAGCTTGTTATTATAGTATTTTGGGCAACTTCCACATTTATTGTCTTCTTATCAGTGAATCTCCAAATTATAACTACACTTAGGCAGGTAACCTTTACAATCACCACACTGAAATGCATTTTTATATTGGAGCACAACTTCTTTTTGTTAGTGCAAAGGTATTGAATAGTTTAGGAGACATGGAGAATACTATTCCTGCTTACTGAAACAGTAGGATAAAAACAAGTAGACATATAGGAGAACGTAGTTTTAGCATTAATAAGGCTACTCATGGTAGCATAGAAACTTCATTAATCACTAATTATTGCAACTTGTCACTTCATCAGAAATACAATGCCCAATTCTCTGCTTTTGTTTTTGTGGGTTTTTTTATGCCTGAGTAATATGAGTATACAATTTATGCAACAAGGCAAGCAACATATTATGCCCACAGTGCATGGGTATAAATAGCTATGCAAATTGGAAGAGACAGACTTGCAAGGTTTTTTTCATTGCCTCTGTCACGACCAAATTGCTGGGTCACAGAAATAGCAAGCAAGTCAGTAATTCAGGTGACACTCTTGCCTCATAATTTTTTCCTTACAGCAAGTTTTTTTTGGCAGTCTTCCATCCAGCTGCTTGCTATATGTATAAGCCTCTGGCATATGACAAAAGATAGAGCAATGCCATATGCAGTAGATTACTTATTATTAGTATGTATAGTGAAACCTGAAGCTTAATTTGGAAATCAGACATGCTTCTTTAATATTGAATGCTACATTTGCACAGGGACTAATGTCAGTTCCCAGTTTGACAATTCATGGATTTCAAATGGAGTTGAGCTCTCTTACTCAGTGATCAGGAAATAATGTAGTAGTGTCAGTTACTTTACACCACTGCTTACAGAAAAACAACTGTGAAAATAGTAGGAATTTTCTTTAGTTATGTAGGTAACCCTGTACTACGAGTGTCACAGAGGAAAAAAGAGGGAAAAAAAAGGTCATTTGCCAAAAGTCCACATACAGAGAGTTAAATCTGAAAGCAGAGTTGAGTGCAGATGAAGCCATGTTAGAAATCATGGCTAAAACCAAGGCTTTATGGTAGAACTAAGAGCCTATGTTCCAAATCCTGTAATTAATCGCTAATGATGTACGAAATCTCAGTTGGCTGCACTACTCAGAAGAATATGGATTACTTGCATGAGTAACTGCTGTAGGTCTGGATCAAATAGATTTTTCAGTCTACTTTATGCAGCTGCTACGCAATTTTTTTAGAAGTCATAAACTTAGTGTGAAGCAAGTTATTCTACATCTTTTCTGACTTTTCAAAGTTCACAGTACTTTATGAAAAAGTACCTTCCTCTAAAAATAGTCTATGACTAGATTATTGTCTATGTTCTCACTAAAATATAAGTTTAAAACATACAAATTGCATGTAAAGTTATAATCTACAATTTGCACTTAAACAATGTAACCAAAACATTTCTAATAGTATTCTATGTCACAGAACACATTATAAGCATGACCAGTGTAATATACATGAATATATATTGTATGTCGGATTTTAATAGCCAGTAATTACTATATTGGATAATCTTAATTTTTAAAGAATGCTATCAAAACATTATAGCACTTTGGTAATGCCACCATACTGATTTAGTTGTTATACTAAATATAAATTATTCAGGTGTTTATATTGATTATGTTTGCACAGACCTGATGGTTATTATTTATGTACTAATGAATTTATTTTCTATATTCTAAACACATTTGTTGTCAGTCTACTGCTGTTAAAAATTCATTTTATTTGCAAATTGGAGTAGACTTACTGGGTCAGATTTACTTCTGGTATTACTCCATGAAGAAAGCTGTATAACTCCTCTGGTTAGTAGTAGGTGGTAAGTAAGGTATAGGCTACAGAATGTGCTGTCTGCAGTTTCAAATATGTAGTCTGATTTTAGATGTTTCTATGTGTAGGTGACCAACAGGAGGCAGCATCAGATCTATTTTAATTAAAATAGACTGAAACCAGGGATAGATTTGACAGTATTTATAGCCAAACATTATGCTCGATTTACTTTTTCCCTTCTAACACTCCGTAAAACATACAGATCAGTAACATTTTGCTGCTGCCTGGCTCTCCTGATATGTGGAAAGTATGATACATGTTTGCTGAGATGTTCATTCTTCTGTGAAATAAAAGCATCAAGCAACTGAATCCTACTCGGGACTGATTCTTTTCAGGGAGTTTCAAAATAGAATCTACAGTGTTTCTCATGAGGTAAAATACTTTTTTTTTTTTTTCCCCCCCTTTCTTTCAGCAACTAGAGAACATTTTCAATGTTAGATTATAACCAAGAATATATTAGCATGCATGAAAACTGCCGTGAGAGGGGCTAATTATCCTTGGACCTTGTATGTGCATATCCTTTGTATATCAATTTGATGTTCCCACACTGAATTTGATTTAGTGTGCTGAAAAGCTGTAAAGTACTCATTTAAATTCATATCTTGTCCCATTGGATCTGCTTACCTCAGACTAATATGTAGGGGGTTTCTTAACCATTTAAGTATCACAAATTATTAAGTATTTATTTTTACTGAAATGGGCTTCCCTACTACTTAGGAGTGGCTTTAAATAAAAGGAGATATAAGCTTACACTTAGCATAAAATTTATGAGCAGAAATGGCAGTAATACCAAGTGAGGGAGCCCTGTGTTGTCTTCTTCCAGAATTCAAAATTCTATAACCTCCAAATCTCTGTAGATAAAAGAGAGCTACAGCAATAAAAATTAACCTTCTGACACTCCAAGACCTTTGCCCCTCAGCTAGCAAGAGCTACCTGGAGACATGCACAAACTGTTCCAACAGTGTTCACAATGTTAAAAGCTTTTACTGAACAATAATAGGATTCACAGACCAAATGTAAGAGCTGTAGTTTGGTAGCACAACCAGAAGAAAACTGTGTATATTTGTTCTAGAGATCCAGGGAATTCACCATGGACTTGCACAGTTTGTATCTGAAGGGTATTTGGGGTGGGGGGGGGGGGTGACTTGTTGGTGTATGAAGCTTGTTTCTCATAGTGATAAAAAGCATGGAAGCAGATTCTAGATTTGATTAATAAATTACATATTATTATTACATATACATCACACATAAATTCAAGACAATTCACATGAATTAAGGAGGTCTGAGGATTTTTGTTGCAAGAATTTGGTGTACACCACGATTTTTCACCTATAATGAATAGCCTCTTAACAATAGGGGGAGAAAGTAGAGCTATTTAGAATTACAGGCATAGCTACTCTAGGAAATCACATGCTTCCTCGTTCAACTTATTCTAATGCACACTAATCATATTCATTGGTTTTGTGCTTTACAATAAAAGAATACTCAATGAGGTATAATTAGCACTGATTATTTTTGCAGACTGGCAGAGGCTCAGACTGCTAATGACTTTCACTCTTGATCATTTTTACACCTGCTTTCACCTGAATCTAGTTTGAACTACCTTGCAAGACCTTTGGGGCACGCTCACATCTTATTTCTGAGCACTGTCAAAATATCAGTAATGTAAATTGAAAAAGCCTAGTTTGTATAGTAAGAACTATGCCTGTTCCAGCAATGTCACACAGAATCACACAGAATGACAGGTGTTGGAAGGGACCTCTGGAGATGATCTAGTCCAACCCCCCTGCTAGAGCAGGTTGGAACAAGTCTAGGTGGTTTTGAATGTCTCCAGGGATGGAGACTCCACAGCTTCCCTGGGCAGCCTGTTCCAGTGCTCTGTTACCCTCAGAGCAAAGAAGTATTTTCTCATATTCAGGTTAAACCTCCTGTGTACCAGTTTGTGACCACTGCCCCTTGTTCTGTCACTTGACACCATTAAGAAGAGTCTGAACCCATCCTCCTGACACCCACCCTTCAGATATTTATAGGCATTGATAAGATCCCCCCTCAGCCTCCTTTTCTCTAAGCTGAACAGACCCAGCTCTCTCAGCCTTTCCTCATATAGGAGATGCTCCAGTCCCCTAATCACCTTAGTGGCTCTTGTGCTGGACTCTGTCCAATAGTTCCTGTCCTTGAACTGGGGAGCCCAGAACTTCAAGCAGTGCTCCAGGCAAGGCCTCCCAAGGGCAGAGTAGAGGGGGAGGAGGACCTTCCTCGACCTACTGGCCACACTCTTCTTAATGCACCCCAGGATGGCACTGGCCCTCTTGGCTGCCAGGGCACATTGCTGGCTCATGGTCAGCCTGCTGCCCACCATGACTCCCAGGTCTTTTTCCCCAGAGCTGTTTTCCAGCAGCTGTCCTGGTGCACGGGGTTGTTCTTCCCCAGATGGAGTACTCTACACGTGCCCTTATTGAACTTCATTAGGTTTCTCCCCACCCAGCTCTCCAGCCTGTCCAGGTCACACTGGATGGCAGCACAGCCTTCAGGCACATCAGCAACCCTTCCCAGTTTTATATCACGAGTGAACTTGCTAATTATATGCTCTGTCCCTTCATCCAGGTCATTGATGAATACATTGAACAGGACGCAGCACTGACCCCTGAGGGATCCCACCAGCCACAGGCCTCCAGCTGGACTCAGCATGGTGTGTGGTCTTGCTACCCTACTCCTTACTATTTTCCTTTTTATATCTTTATGATAGTACACAATGGGAAGTATGACAACTAAGTAAGCAGGTCAGTAAATTCATAGCCTTTCCACATTTTTGTTCTACAAATAATTTCAGAAAGTTCATTGCCAGAATCATTGGCTGAAACTGGAAAGTAACACTTTAAAAGATTTGTAGTTTCACCATGTTTATGACCATTGGAAACTATATTAAACAAATAGCCTATCTGTCAAGGGAAAAAGCTTAAGTCCAAATACTGAATACAGCACAGAAGGTGGATTTTAAAGGAATGAGCTAGTAATTGTTAATGAACAAGCAAAGTAATACATGCATCAGGTTAGGCAGAATAGAGGTAGCAAACTAGTGCCTTAAGCCTTCAACAAAGGTTATGTTACCAAGGCAACAGGATGTACTAAAAGGAGCAAGTGCCAGATACTTCATGTGTGGCTGAGTAGTCGAAAAGGAGGAGTCAGAGAACAAGAAAGCTCCGCAAGTGTTTTGCATGTGTATCCACTAACATTAAGGACATGGTGACTTACATAAGCAGTACCTGCCGAAGGTGTTTTGTTCTGTTTTAACTACAGTCATGTCCATAAATGTTATTTCACTATTTTAACCCAAACCCCACCATACTCTGAAATCACGCACTTTAGGAAGAAGCGCATGTCGTTGCTCGTCAGCTCTGCCGCCGAGAGCCTCCTGCCTCCCGGCTCCGCCTGCCCCACACCGGCCCGGCCCGGCCCGGCCCGGCCCAGGCCCAGCCCGCAGACACGCACCCCGGGCGGGCGCACCCC
>NW_009953505.1:2413566-2444058 GCF_000747805.2 Chaetura pelagica | reverse complement strand
GGACCAACCGCCTCCCCAGGGTGTGCCCGTCGCGCCCTCCGGACACGCCCTGCTGGCAGGGCAGGTTTTCTCCCGTTCATGGCCGTTGCTATTGCAGGGGAAGGGGACTCTTGAATCTGTGGATTCAACAGCCTGAATCCGCTGCTGCTTTCCATCCTCGGTACCTCCTCTCCGCTTTGTTCAGTTACGCTTTTCGGTGGTGTTGGTTCCCTTTAGTGCTTGTCTTTTCAGGTGCACAAACCTCAAGCTCCTTTCAGGGAGGACTGTCCGTTTGGTGGCTTGTTCAGGAGCACCCAGATCCTCCTAAAGCCTCTTTTAGTACAAAAGCAAAAGTTGGTCCAAGCTAAGGTAGCCATCCAGCATGAATCACATACAAAGTTTTCCAGAAAGCCTGAGGCTTTATTATCATGCAGAGATCCTCAGGCTCTCACATTTTATTTAAAAAAAAAAACCCAAACACAACAAACTAGCAGGTCCTCCTGATTGAAAGGTTGTTTTTTTCTTCAATCATAAGCACTGGAAGTTGTTTGGTTTTTTTTAAAAGGTCAATCTATCATGACATCATCCTTCAAAAAAAGGGTAATGATTTTTCTTGAGAGCAATTCAAGTTTGTTGCTAAAACAACAGGCCTTCAATCCTGGTGAATGCATGGGGTTTTTTTTTGTTTTTTGCATGCATGTTTTGTGGCATTTGTGGGAATTTTTTTTTGTTGTTCTGACATAGAGGCAGAATGTGGGTGCCTCTGTCATTACATACATCAAAGTTATTCTGTGTGTGTGTGTTCTGTGGGTTTATGGTGTGTTCAGTTTAGTTTCAATACTTGTTTAAATTCATATTTTGTGGGTTTTTTTAGTCCAGTGATGAGGACCTTCATGACCATAGGTTGTTTCTGGCCATACAGGGCAGCCTCTGACTTGCAGCTCTGTGTTGCCATCTTTTCTGGAAGACCCATGAAATCTTTCTGTTATCATGTGATTGGAAGTGGTTTCTTTTTTTCTAGCCATCACTTGGCATTTCCACCCAAACTGTGAAAATACTCATTTTACATGTGCATAGCCCCATGCCATATAATGGGTGCAAGGCTGGTCCCTGTTTGTGTCTTCTGGTATTTCCCAGGGATTTATCTGCTGCTTGAGCAGACTGTTGCTATTCCATTTCTTGTCACCTCACCAGTGTGTTTGGTGAGGTGCTTTTGGTTGTAGAGTTGAGAATGATTTTTTATTTTTTTTCTTGCAAATACCTTTTCTTACCTTCATAATGGTGTAAGATTTTTTTTTCACCTTTGCTCTTATCCCCACATACTTTTTCTGAGTGAACCTGCCCCTCTTCCCAGTTAGTGCACTCAGCAAATATTATTTGTTGTGGAATCCTCTGATAAAGACAGTAAAATGTGGAGCTGTTATGGTTCTGTAATGTCTGTCTACTGTTTGTTGTTTGTTGTTTTTTTTTAGTGCATGCATTTAATGTTTTAGACTTCATATGGAAGCAAAACTCAAACATACTCTACCTCATGTTTTTGTAAATCACACTTTTCAAAATGGTGATTTTTCTTTTTTTCCCCTGCAACTACCTAAAATCCTAGCATATTACCATATCTGTTACCTGTATATCCTGAGCATGTAACAGTTCATTTTTCTGCATTTTAGAGATCATCTGGCAGTGTCAGAAAACAGAATATCCCAAACCTCAGCTTTATTTACATAATAATACTTTTTAGTTTATACATCAGAAATGTAAACAGTTTCCCTGTGGGGTTAATCTGACCCTGGGAGTCAACATTCTGTTAAGACAATTAAATTTATATTAATAAGAAAGGAATTGTCTTTAATCACAGAATTGTCATGGTTGGAAAGGACCTCTGAGATCACTGAGTCCAACCATCAGAAAAAAAAAACAACAAACACAAACAAACACAACGTACCACGCGCCTTCCAACAAAAAACACCGACAAAAAAACCTCACAACCTCAGTCACTAGAGCATGCCCTGAAGTGCCACATCTATGTGTTTCTTGAATACCTCCAAGGATGGTGATTCAGCCACCTTTCTGGGCAGCCTGTTTCAGTGCCTGGCTACTTTCAGTATAGAAATTCTTCCCAATATCCTAATAAGGCAATATACTTTCTAAAATGAAAGATTTAGAAAATGTAAGATGTCCTTACCAGTTGGAAAGTAGTGGTTATGGGCTTTAAAATAGGCTTTGCTGCTTTTTTTTGTGTAATATGCGGATGTGGATATTTTAACTAAGTATAGTGAACTTGATATAGAGCCTTTTCAAACTTACGTAAAATGATAGGTAACATGGTACCAAAGGAAGTTTAAATCCTAAGTTGGACCATTACCAAGCAGTCTGTGACCAAGAACCATTTTTTATTCTCAGTCTCTGCTTTCAGGTTTTTGGTTTGTGGTGTGGTTTTTTGTTTGGTTGGGTTGCGTTTGGGTTTTTTTTTTTTGTATTATGGCCTAGGATATATTCATCACTGCAGTAAGTCCCTGTTTCTCACTGTCAAAATAGATACTTCTTGTACAGAGTTGGGCACAATCTGCCAGGTAATATTGTGGGGTTTACCTTTCTCTTTGATATCGGGCACAGGACCAGCAAGTGCTGAGGGTAGAGGACTGGATGCACTTTCAACCTGCCATCACACATCTGATATGAGGGCTTTTGCAGTGTGAGAAGAAAGAAGAGGTCTTTACCATGGGCGTGTAGCGACTTCTTCCTAAATCTATTTCCTGATGAAACATCTCTGATGCATGCCGTTTGTTTGAACTAGTATTTATTTTCTCGCATACAGCAGCATTTCTTTTCTTTCTTTTCTTTTTTTTTTTTTTTTTTTTTGTGATTAAGATAAGTCAGAAGAGCCTCTAAAACTTCAACTTTCCATATTAATCTAGCATTGGGTTTTTTTGTTTGTTTGTTTGTGGTGTTTTTTGTTGTTGTTTTTAATGGGAAGGGTGTCTCATGTAAGATGTTTCAGGAATTTCAGTTCCCTAAACATTTCATGTTTTTTAAGTAATGGTATAACAATTTTAGCTTCTTTTGGAAATAATTTAGCATTCAAACTGAAATGTGTATGTCAGATTTCAGCGTGTGGCAAAACTCTTTAAGAGTTGAAGGAAAATAGCTGTATTTTTGTAATGGAAATATCAAGTCAACCTTAACGGTTCATGACATGGATATATGAATGGGTTTATAATTCATAGGAGATTAGAGAAGGTGTCTATAGCTACTTTATATTCAGAGTTTAACAGAATGTTTTTCTTGTATCAAAAGAACAATCAGTTCAAAAAAAGCATTCCTTAAGTGATGACTTAGGAGTCAAATTCATTAAATGAAAATATACCGTGTACACCTTGGAGATTTATGTTGTCTGCTCTTTTTCCTTAGGAGGCCTGACAAATAGGAAAATACTACAAAGTGAAGAGAAAATTCACTTCACAAGAACTGAGCTCGGCTTTCATTGGCTTATATGTTTTATTTGTATTAATAACCGATTAGTGACAGATCATCTCTGTTGTCTACTGTGGTGACATTATTAGGTTAAAGCTGGAAAAAATGAAACAATTAAAAAGAAAAAGAAAAAGCAATTTTAGTGTTCAGGAAACTCAGACTCTCCTTAAGGAAATCAGAAAAAGGAGAGACGTGCTCTTTTCAAAGCAACTTAATACAACAATTAATGAGATGAAACGGAAAGCTTGGGAGGAAATAGCGGAGTGTGTAAATGCTGTAGGTGAAGGAGAGCAAAGAACAGGGACAGAAGTGAAAAGGCGATACCTAGACTGGAGAGCACTCATGAAGAGAAAACGTCTGAATGCAAACATCAAAGTAGTAGGTGCTGGGTTTCACCTTCCTTCATCCAATTTAGATGACTCCCTCAATGAAGACATGGATGAGAAAATTGGTTTTGCAATTGAATCTAGTTTTGAATGGCAAAATATCACTGACTTCAGAGAAGCTGGTGGATCTTTAACAGAAATCAAAGTAGAAGAGGAAGAGGAGGATCCGCAGAATTTTGAAGTGAGTGACTGACATACATTAGCTATACACAATATGGCCTTAGTTTCATTTCAGCATGAGGCTTTTTGCTGTGTTTCTCATAGCATCTGTTTCTTTTTTTTCTGAATGTGTGAATTAAAGAAACTAGAAACAAATATGTTTCAGAGAGGTGGTATTCCAATCCAGCAACTTGCAATTGTATGTAAGGGCTTGGATGTTGATTATTAAATTGGTATCCCTCAACTTTGAGTGTGTATTTGCACATGTATTTTCCATTTGTATGTACCAGAGATAAGAATTGGTTCAGTCAGTAGAATGAAAATATGCTGTTGAAGGAATCTGATTATTTTAATACTTAGACTATCTGGGTGGGTGAACAGAGAAGAGAAATGCATCTGTTTATCAAATTAAAGTATATCTTACCTGCAGGTATAGAAAGAAATAGAATACTGTTTGCATTTCTTAACATTAAACCCCAGGAGATGAAAATACTACTTGGAATAAGTCATTCAGCCATTCCTCTCTGTCAGAATTTTAGTGAAAATTTGACAAGTAGCTGTGGTTCTTGTAGAAAGGTTGTTACTTCTAGTAGTACCGTGACTGTCTTGGGGTAGGCAGCCAGCTGGAGTCAGGTTGAAAGTTTAAATAGTTTTATTGTGCCTGTACAAATATATACGTCTCATTTCAAAAAGAGGTACTCAAACAAGTTTGGTTTAGTTTTTTTGGAGGGGGAGCAACTCCTGTCTTAGTTGAGATGTGTGCTGGAACAAATCAGCATAAGCTATTAAATGGTAACAAGACTACTGTCTGACAACTGCTGAATAACAGTGTCTGTCTTCTCTAATCAGAGGACTTGTAGTGGCTCTCATTGTTTTAGGACCTTCTGAACCTTTTTCTTCCTCAGTTTGCCTTTCTCTTGCAGCATACTTTGTGGGAGACAGTTATTCCATGTGTACTATGAATTTGTAGCACATAAAGGCTATAATTCATTATTTTTTACAGTCCACCAAGAGCATTGGTCCTAGCCTAGTCATCTGGGCCATAAATAGCTTTCTGGCAAATGTGGTCATACAAAATTGGCTGAATTTTGTTTGGTTTATTGATCCACTTAATACAGTTTAAAGGGTTAGGAGGATTTGAAACGTCTTTTAGAAGTGGAATCCTTAAATTAGGGAAGGCTGGCTTAGTTTACATACCACATAGGCAATGGATCTAGCTGCTCTGATAAATGATTAGTCTCAGCTAATTCCTGGTGGCTTTCATAAATGTCACTCAGCTATATGAAAAGTAAGAACAACAAAGACTCTTTTAGATCCAGTTTTCTGTCAGTGGTTCTGAATGCTCTGTAATAACTCATGTGCAGTAATTGCTGTATGCTCATCCACTGCATCCAGTGGATATCCAGTGCATATCCACTGACAAGCTGATTTTCCCTTTTCATTGCTAGATATTAACTTGCAGTTAAAGCATGTTTACCTGGGTAACAGCATAAAACAGTCTTTTGATCTGACATGGTTATTTCACAGCATGCAAGTTAAACAGTTCTGCATAGCTTTTAAGAGAAAGAACACAGTATGTTCTTTTCAGCTGTGTGTAACAAATTCATTCTGGCATAAAGACTGGAATGTAATTCTTATCTATCACGTTCCTCTCTGCAGTTCCCTATTGAGGAAGAAGAAGAAATTTTGTCATCAGTTTTGCCAGATTCGAAAAAGGAGAATGATCTACCAGACTTCCCTCACATTGAAGAGTTTGGAAATCTGAGCTCTGCACAAGCTAGGCTAGCCTATGAAGATTCTCACTTGCTTATAAATCTGGAGAAGCAGAAGGTGGAGCTGGAGAAGCAGCGACTAGATATTGAAGCGGAAAGGTTGCAAGTGGAGAAGGAGCGCCTGCAGATTGAAAAGGAACGGTTGCGGCACGTCGACTTGGAGCGAGAGAGACTGCAGATTGAGAAAGAGCGACTGCAGATTGAGTGGGAGAAACTCAGGTTAGAGACTCTGCATGCTGAGAAACCTGCCCTGGAGAATGACCTCACCCAAACAGAAAAACCCATCATGCAGCCTCTAGATCTAGAAACTGAGAAGTTAAAACTTGAAAAAGAACGTTTGCAGTTAGAGAAAGAGAGGCTGCAGTTCCTCAAGTTTGAGTCGGAGAAGCTGCAGATTGAGAAGGAACGCTTGCAAGTGGAGAAGGAGCGCCTTCGAATTCAGAGAGAGGGTCACTTGCAGTGAACGTCTTGACTGAAGTGTCAACATTAGTATTTTGGTGTTTGAAAAATACAGTTAGTTCTTAATACTGAAACTGTTCTAGAGGTTTAACATTCTTCTGTTCAGAGTTGAATGTTGATGTTAAATTGAAAAAGAAAAAAAAAAGGAACATTGCTCAATATGCCCGTGTGTCTGCGTAAGTGAGCTTTTGTGGGAAATTGTTTTTCCGTGTGTCAGGACTAAATGTTATGTTTTCTTGTCTTCAGTATTGTGTTGTATTAGTTTGGTGTCCTCCCCTTAGAATCATTGAGAAGAATCAAGGCTAAACCTTGTACTTTTTTCACTGCACCAACAGTAAGGAAGGAGCAGAATAACATATGTTGTGAGGGCATAGTGCTGATGATAGCCCACACAGTATATAAGTTAGAACACAATAGCACAGAGTAATTAGGTGATTGATTCATTAAGCTTAATTTCCCCTTTTTGGTGTTTTCTACCCGCACAATTGGAAAAAGTGTTTAAGAACTATCGAAAAGTTAAAGTACAAGTTGAATTCACTGCAGTTGTATTTACAGTTGTTCCATGGCATGAACTGAATGGGAGTGCAGAAAATAGTATTCTTTCTTTTGCATGAAGTGTTACTACTAGGTAAAGTTACAGGTCAGCCATATCTACTATAAGCTGGACTGTTGGTTCCACCAGGTCATTAGTAATATATAGCAGCTGTCTTAATGTAGCACATGGACTTACTGATTGATCACGCATACTGTCTGGTGAGTCTGGGATGGCTCCCTGAGTTGATAGACTTGGTTTGTTCCTAGAAAGACAGTAGCTGGGAGTCTTCAGGAGTGGAGAGACAGAGGCTGAGCAGACTAAGGAGCACTGAGCTTGCTCACTAACATGCCTCTGCTTGGCCAGCACTGAGGTCATGTCTGTGGGCAGCCAGAAGCGGTTTCTGTGGCTGACCTTATATAGTATGTTTTAGTTAGACAAATGGATATGGTCAGTGCTGAAGGCTCTCAGTATTTTTCATAAGCAATTAAATCATTTAAAATAATAGAAAGCTTGTTGTTTGGGGTTTTTTTAAATTATTATTTCATATATTTTTAAATCCCAACTGAGCCCAGCTTCATATTTCTTATCTTTCTGCAAATAACTATCTTTTGTTGACTCCATCTTGAAACTTAGGATTATGAGAATAGTGAGTCTGAATATAGGTAGAGTGACTTACATGGATTCTTGTGCAAGTAAATATATTTATACCACTACAGGATTACTTTTATTCTGCAAATAAAATGTTATTTTTTTATTACTGAGACAAGTGTGCTTCTACAGTGGAAATAAATTTGACTAAAACAATCAAAAATTTCACTTGAGGCTGTTTTTTCACAGAGAAACAGGGCTACATATGAAGAGAAACTTGGATACTTAGCACTGCAGCACCTTCAAGTTGCTGGTGCCATTATTCCCTGTGTAGTAAATCAGATGAGACACTTCAGAGTAGGATTTAAACCAACCAGCTTTTACTTGAGAAAGGAAGAAAGGATAGAGACACAAACCAGTTAGAGAGAAGTGTATCAGATTCTTCTTCCTTTATGTGGTGGGTTGACATTGGCTGGACTCCAGATGCACAGCAAAGCCACCCTATCACTCCCCTCCGCAGCTGGACAGAAAGGAGCAAAATAGGATTAAAGGCTTGTGGGTCAAGGTACAAACAGGGAGATCACTCATCATTTACCATCATAGGCAGAACAGTCTTGACTCAGAGAAATCAATTCATTGCCAATCAAAATCAGAGTAGGGTAGTGAGAAATAAAACCAAACCTTAAAACACCTTCCCCACCCCTCTCTTGTTCTTGAGCTTAACTTTATTGCCGATTTCTCTACCTCCTTCACCACAGTTACACAAGAGGACAGGGAATGGGGGTTGCAGTCAGTTCATCACATGCTTTTGCTGCTCTTTCCTCCTCAGGGGAGGATTCCTCTCACTCTTCCTCTGCTCCAGCATGGGGTTGCTCCTTTGGGAGACACTCCTTCTGTTCATTAACTTCTTCAAATTGAGTCCTTACTACAGATTGAAGTTAATCACCCACTGTTTTAGTGTGGGTCCCTTCTATGGGGAGCATTCCTTCAGGAACAGACTGCTCTAGCATGGGTCCCCTGTGGGGTCGCAAGTCCTGCCAGCAAACCTGCTCCAGCATAGGCTCCTCTCTCCATGGTTCTGCAGGTCCTGCCAGAAACCTGTTCCAGTGTGAGCTTCCCATGGAATAATAGCATCCTTTGGGCATCCATCTGCTCTACTGTTAATTTCCATGGGCTGCAGATGCCTTCACCATGGTCTTTGTCACGGGCTGCAGGTGCCTTCACCATGGTCTTTGTCAAAGGCTGCAGGGAAATCTCTGCTCCCGTGCCTGGAGTCCCTCCTGCCCCTCCTTCCCTGACTTTGGTGTCTGCAGAGCTGTTTCTTTCATATATTGTCACTCCTCTGTCTGGCTGCTGTTACACAACAGTTTTCCCCCTCATCCTAACTGTGTTATCCCAGAGGTGCTACCATCATCACTGATGGGCTCAGCCTTGGCAAGCAGCCAGTCTGTCATGGAGTTGGCTAGCAATGGCCCTATCAGACATGGGAGAAGCTTCTAGGAGCTTCTCACAGAAGCCACCTATATGGCCACACCTGAAAAAAAAATTTAAAAAAATATCTATATATAAGGGGAAAAATAAATAGATAAATCTGAACCAGTTCTGAATCGTTTCAGAGATTCAAACACTTCTCAAAGTGTGAATAGATTTGTATGCAATTATTTCTTCTAATAACAATTCAGCCTCCTAGGGAAATGATGCATCCTTTGGTTATACAAAACCTCTTGGAAAATACTGAAAGATGAAATTAAGTATGGCTATAAATAATTGAAAATACAGTTTCAACAATTTAGAAAAAAAATACGGAGTTTAATATGCAAGTTTTAAAGCTTGCTTTTTTCATACGAAAATTACAGTAATTTTGTGATAATTTGAATTTAAATGTCATATTTTTAAATACTAATCTGAACTCTCTTAAGCCTTGAATTGCTTGATGTACCAACCAGGAAACCTGACAGCAAAGCTTAAGTGCAAGATTTGGACCATGTAAACATCACCAAGGTCAGGACGCAGGAACTTGGTTCCTCTGTTAAAGAGGGAGAGATTTTTGATTCCTGTTTTAAGAGAAGGGCATGTGATTGTAAGTAATGATTGCCATTTGCAGACTGGGAACAGTTTAAGACCAGGAGTAAACCACATACACACATACAGAAGAAGAAGTAAGTATTTGAAGGAAATAAAAAAGGAGAGGGTTGAAGGTCAAATATTTAGTAAGAGAGAAGGTGGGTGAAGGTGGTGATACATAAAAATGGAGTACTGGAAATACCACCAGTGGTAATTGCAAAGTGCTTTGTCAATGTAATGTCTGAGGCACTAATGTCAGATTTCATGGCTCTGGGGACTCCCTTGGGTATGTATGAATGGGAAAGGCAAGGGGCAAAGCACAGACTGAAGAGCAGCAGCAGAAGGCAACAGGCTCAGTCACTCCGGGCATGGCATGTGGTTTCCTGTGCTGCAGCAGCAACATGCACTGGGACTTTCCTAAATGTCCCTAAGTACACTGCTCCATCAGGGGCTTTCTAGCCAGTAGTTAGGGCCAGAAGGCCAAAGAACAGAAGTGAAATAAAGGCTGTTTCAGAGTGTTTCTCACTACTAGTGCTGGGTCTCACCGATTTGTTTCTGGCTAAGACATTAACAAAGAGAAGCAGAGTGCCTCCAGGTGTTCTTACTATGCAGTTTGGAGGTACACTGGCTAACACTTAAAAGTGTCCTAACAACAGCCAGAGGAGTTCTGCTTGGGACGTCTGGATGATAGGGGGTGAGCTCTCAGTAGCACCCTCTCTGGCCATGGCTGAGGGGGTTGCCAGGAGCTGACTCCACATCTGTGGAGCTGTTTGTCAACTCAGAGAGCAGGAAGGCTCTTCTCCAAGTTGCCAGGGCTGCACTCTGGCCCCTAGCTGCTCCTTCCTGCACCTCCATCCTGGTGGAGAGGGGTGAGGGTGCTCCTGATGGAGGGTTCCATTTTCAGGCCTTCACCATCCCTTGCCACTGGGCCAGTTCAGCATTTAATTGCTCCAAGAGCTTGTTGGTCTCTGCAAGAGTGGTCTCAGCTCCCAGCTGAGCTCCTCTGGCCATGGCTGGGGTGTACCACAAGGCAGCTCCATGTCAACAGGATTCTGTGCTCTGTCCCCCCTGATCCAGGGGATGCTCCTGCTTGGTACCTGTAGGCAGATCCAATGAGAAAGGCCAGCTCTTGCTCCCCCATGGGCCCCTCAACATCCTTTCAGGGCAGGGGTATCTGAGTGGGTGAGCATCACCATCTCAGCTGATCCCATGTCCTGCCAAAACCCACCACAGGTCCCCTCAATGTTGAGCCCAGGCCCTGCCCAAACTTGCCTGAGGTCCCCTCAATACTGAG
The DNA here is from genome assembly GCF_000747805.2 of Chaetura pelagica. Taxonomy (NCBI): domain Eukaryota; kingdom Metazoa; phylum Chordata; class Aves; order Apodiformes; family Apodidae; genus Chaetura; species Chaetura pelagica. Next base: position 2,433,351 of record NW_009953505.1, on the reverse strand, counting down.
CCCAGGTCCTGCCCACACCCACCACAGGTCCTGCCCCAATGCACTACACGTTCCCTCAATGTTTGAGCTATTTTAGAGGACACTTCCATTCTCTCCTTTTACAGTTTATTAAGAATATTATTGTTATTTTCTATTACAGTTTTACTGTTTCTAATTTCCCTACTTCACACTATCAGTAGTTACATTCTGCACACTAGCAGACCGTGGAATACCTTGCCTTGTTACTCCAATATTTTCTAATTGCAACACTCCATCATTAGTCAACTGTTCCATAATATGGAAGGCAAAGTTGCTATTTCATTTCATGCTACATAATACAATGCTTCTGGTTCAGTAATTACATTGTGCCAGAATTGTGATCAGTCCTCAGATAGCTCATTCTTGATGGATAGCCCCATCACAGAGTGCATAAGAGTTAAAGGAAGAAGCAAATTTTTAATTTCGCTCCCCTGTCAATTTAGGTACTTGAACACAGCTTCTCAAACCTATATTTATCTCACTGAGATTGGAAGAGATTACAGAAATGAATTTAAAAGAGAGAAGCGAAGTTTGAAAAGCTTTTTCTAAAGTTTTGGTTTGCAAAGCAGCAAAGTTATAAATTAGACATTCTTCCACAGAAAGCTATTGTGTGCAAAACTTTTAGTCACCTGTTTAATGTACTGGAGAAAACCATTACCTGTTTCTCATAACTATTCCAAGGATTATGTGAAATGAGCTGATGATCTTACTACTATTGCTCAGTAGTAGGTGGAAAAAAAATTATTTTCAAAGGTTTTCTTCTCAGCCTCAGGAGTGTTTGTGAGTCAAACCACAAAGTGACTTGAAGTGGCAGCCGCTTTCAAATAGTCATAGGATATGGAAAGTACTGTTTCCTAACAGGGGAAAATTGCAGGTCTTCCTAGCATCCAGTCTAAATCTCCCCTGGCTCAACCTGAGGCCATTATCTCCTGTCCTGTCACTTGTAACTTCTTTGAAAGGATCAGTCCCCAGAACAGCCACACCAAGCAAGTACAAGTGTCAAGAAGGCTATAGTCTTTATGGACAAGTGACATCTTAGTGCCCTGAGGTTGCAGCAGCGGAAAGTTTTATCCTACTGAGATGTATTTATACTTTTATCAGAAGCACCTGCTGGGACCCAATTTCAGAGACAGAATTTCTGTCCAGAGGGATGATTGCTTTGGTTCAATAAAGAGAGATTTAACTGCTGGTATATCCTTACAAATGTTTGATATGAAGGCAAAATCTATAAGTGAATTATTTCTCACAAAATTCTCTTGATTTCATTGCTCTATGACTTTGGTACATTGCTGTGCCTCAGACATTTCCATGTTACTTCCTATCTGCCATCCTTCTAGTATCTCATCCTTTCTCCCAAGACTAGCAGTGAGATTTCACCAGGCAGAAATGACAGAGCTAAACATGCTTCAGAAAATTTGAGTGAGAACAAACAGATAAACAAAAGAGTTTGCTTGGTGAGAACAAGGCCTTTGTGTTTTTTTCCACTGTTTTTCTTTTATTGTCTAATGAGAGATTTTGTAGGTATGGCTAAATAGTTAAATGACAGCAGTCAATCCACTTTATTCTATAAAAGCCTGGTCCCACCTTTGATTGGGAGACTTCCCATATGCTTTCCCAGGAGGTTCCTGGATCTGACAGGGAGACTAATTTTCAAGAATTAAGGCCCAACCAGGGACATCCAGCTGCAGCTGGGCAAGTGTGAGATATATTAATTCTCTTACTGTCTTTAACATTAAGCAATCTTTCATTGTAAAGTTTTAATTTTTCAGATTATAGGATCCTTTAAAGTCAATAGTTATGGTCTAGAACTAGTATAAAACTTGGTAATAAGTAAGTTGTCAACATTTTAATGGTTAACCTTTATTGTTTAATCTAACTGCTAGTAGCACATTTTATTGTTTTGCATTCTAACCTTATCTTCTGTTCCAGTCTCCCAGCTTCCCTACAATTTGACTGTGCTTGTGCTTTCTACTTGAAAGAGTTAAGACCCCAGAGTGATATGCAATAAATCTCAATCGGTTCATGTACATCTCATCTGCTATCTTACCCTGTTCAGGAGAGCACCCCCTACACACTGGATGAGTATGACCAACAAGCAAGGCCAGCTGTAATGACAAAAGACCAACAGGAAAGCAACAGATCGGGAATTGGAGGATAGACATGGAATCAGTAAATGAATACCAGGTGAAGGGAGAGAAGGACAGTGGCTACAGAATTTATAACATTTATGGCATCTTATCTTCATGTATCTCCAGGACCAGTATGCTTTTCTATCTATTCATGTATTCAGTTGACTTTTAAATGGACAAGTCACTAATATTTTATACACATTTTAGTAACACAGAGGTGAAAGACTCCAGATTGTTTACAAGCACAGCAAACTGCTCCACCAAAGAGGAGAAATACTGTCAAGACAGATCAATTGATCACAGAAGCATAGAATAGTTTGGTTTGGGAGGGGCCTCTAAAAGTCATCTAGTTCACTCCCCTGCAGTGAGTAGAGACATCTTTGGCTAGATCAAGTTGCTCAGAGCCCCATCCTACCTGACCTTGAATATTTCCAGGGATGGAGCATCTGCCACCTTTCTGAGCGACCTGTTTCAGTGTTTCACCACCCTCATCATAAAAAAAATCTTCCTTCTATCTAGTCTGAATTTATTTTCTTTTGATTTAAAACCAGTAGCCCTTCTTTTATCACCACAGGCCCTGCTAACAAGTCTGTCCCCATCTTTCTTATAAGCCCCCTTTGATCAGTCACTCAGTTTCTGGTATGTATCTTTTTTGCACAATTACCGCAAAATAGCAATTAAGAAAGTAAAGTAAAACAGAACAAAACAAACAAAAAAACAAAGCCAAAACAAAAACACACACACAAAAAAAACAACAAAAAAACCCAAACCAGAACAAAACAAAACAACCAACCAGTAGAAAAAGTGGGAAAACTGAATTTACAAAGATGAAGAGATGAATTGCTGATTTTCCATTTTTCATAGGACCGTGTTCAGATACACTTAATAAGATTTTAGTCCATTGGGATTTTGGGCACCTGTAGACCTAAGGGCCATTTGGTGATTAGGTGATTCCCTGGGGAATTTGCTGCAGGTTTTCTGGAGAGAATCCAAGAGCTTGGAGCAGGCCAGCATCCAGCTGTGGCATGGAGACCAGCGGAGGATAAGGATCCTTCTTCCCCTGGGATGCCAGGGGTCAGTCCATATCTGAGACCAAGGAGCAGAGGCAGGAGAGGATCAGGCTCTTCCTGAGCTGAGACTATCCATTTAAAGGTACCCAAATCTTTAAAGAGTTGCAAAAAAGGCAGAAGGGAAAAAACCCCAACCAACCAACCAAAAAACCAAACCAAACCAGGGATAAAAACTATTTTTGTTTTGTTTTTAGCAGAGGAAAAAAAAATCTCAGAGCTAAGGGCAGGAAACAAAACTTGACCTATTTAACAAGAGTATTAAAATAATCTGAGTTTGATTGTATGGATGTTTCTGTTGCTTTTAAAGACCTGCTCAGAGAGTGGGCAGGAGTACAGCTGCTTTTAGATGTGTGCAGATTTCCCTGCAGATATTGCATGGAGTGCTGGTGTGCCATCTGCTCTAGGACTGGTGGCTGGTGCACTAATGGCTTTCTTAATCACACAGACCAGACTATAGCTAAAAGAACTACTTACAAGTTGGGGCTGGAGAGATCGTTTGGTCGGGAAATGCAGAGGAGAAATTGTGGCCTAATCCAGAGTGGTCATCCAAGAAAGCTCTTACTTTTAGTGGAGAAGCAAAGGGTTATCCCCTGCCTCTGAGCTTTGTCAGACTGAAAAAAACCAGCATTTCTGTTGAGTCAAATATGTACTGTTGCATACTCCTCTAGGAAATTATTTGTATGTGACCTTATATATGTGATCTAGATAATGTGAATTCTTGGCCATAGAACATCTGATAATAAAATTTCTGGAAGCAGTTATTTCAGAGGCAGAACTGAACACACATACTCACCCTACTTCTTTTTTGTCACAAAAGCACCCTTCCTGTGAAAACGAGTTCCTCCTCCTTCCTGGACCCTGCCAGTTTCCCTTCCTTCAAATTCTTTTTTCATCTGCTGTATTTATAATAATTGCAGTGTTTCTGCAAGAAGGAGACAAGGCTTTTTATTTAGGAGGCTGAACTCAGAAGCTTGTCATTTTAGCTGGACTGTTTTCTAGAAAAGAAAATCCAGTCTATTAGAAGATGCCAGCTTTTATTCAGGATGAGCAAACACATTCAGAATGTAAGTTCCTCATGCCCTCTTCATGCTCTCCCTTTTGAAATATGTGCATTGTTAAGCCAGAGTAGTTCATATGTTTATTCTTTTTGTAGAAAAGAGTTATTTCCTGTAGAACAAAAGTCTTTGTGTGTAAGACAGAAATCAAGCTTTGTAAGCTCAGTTCACAGCTTTTCATCCAAGAGTTCAGACAGAGGTTGTGGAAATACAGAAACAGTTGAAGTGGAGCAGCCTTTAAAAAGACTCCTCACCATCCCTCTTTGCTGCTATCAAAGGGAAGGGAGCAACCTCCAGACAGACATGATCTGTCCCCTCCCTTGATGTCATAGAACTCTCTACAGGGAACACGTGGAGAGGTCCTTCTCCTAGTCATGGCTGTGCTAATGTGAGCTTCCCTCACCAAGGGAAGCTCAGAGTGCTCAACAGTGTCGCTACTGCTCTTCTGGCAGGAAAGTACAGGGGATGTGTGTGTGTGAGTGTGCACGTGTGTGTGTGTGTGTGTGTGTGCTTGTGTGCAACCCAAGGGAAGCTTAGGAGAATATGAGTTCTGATGGAGATGGACCCCCTGGTCTCCAGGGTAAGAGCTACCTCAAGCAAGATGATGCATATGAACACTTCTGTTAATTGACATTCTTTTATCCAGGTGCATCCTACACACATCACAGTTTTGGTTGAGTGGTATTCATCAGTGGGAAGGAAGGAGGTGACAGTTTTGCCTGACTAGCCTTGCTTTGTGTGGCAGGAGAGATCTGAGTCTTGTGGTCGGGGTTCTCCCAACTGCTGCACAGCCTCACCATGATCTCTGTGCTACTGTAACACTGTGAACTGGAGCTGGACAAGAATAAAGGGGTGCAGAGCAAGGACAGCTGGAGAATTCAGATATACTCTCAAGAAGAGGTGAAATTAACAGTACTAGCAGCTTCTAAGGAAATTTAAAGTGCTTAACCCTACCTAGTAATCAAGAGGACAGAATGGGCAGTGATTCGAAGTATCCTAAGAAAAAAAAAAAAAAAAAAGAGACTCTAAGAGACTGAAAAACTAAATTAAGAAATTATGTACTTTGCTAAGAATGTTTGTACTGGTTATTCAAACTGATTGGACGAGATAGACTACATTGATTTTAGGCTGAACTTTTTAGTTCTTCTACAAGTAATGCTGGACTTGTTTGGTGAGACTCAGAAAATTTGGGGTGCTCCCAAGGAAAAAGAAATAATAAAACTGGAAAGGCAGGATGGAGTTGCTCAGGTTAGTTGCATAGCATATTTCCTACCATAATATTTCTTGTCAAAGACCTGGGATATGGGACAGTCATATTATGATTTTCTGAGATACGTGAGCAGGTCCAGAATGGTAGAAGATACAGTTTATGTGGCACAACTGCTAACGTTACTGTTTAGATTTAATTTTAATTTGATAGCTAAAATGAATGCCAGAAAGCAAATCTCAGTACAGGAGATACAAATGGACAGCTTTTAGACTGTCTTTTCAAGTGGACTGACATCTTCTCATTAAGCTTGTTTTCTGACCTTGCCTTTGTTTTCTCATAATGTAACTTCTGTGCTGATCTTTTTTATCCTGCATTTTCACTCAAAATAGTTGTTCTAGCCTTATTTCTACTCCTTCATCATTGTTATGAAAAAATCAATCAATCTGGAGTTCAAACGGAAGATTTACATTCTTTCTTAAAGCCATGTAGTGAGACAGGGAGTAAAACTGAAGCGTCCTGTTCAGATTTCCAAACCTCAGATACAACAGCCGCCTGGATAATTTCTGCCCAGTATATAGATTTTGTTATACTGGAGAAGGAAGGGAAATAATAAAGACTGAGCAAAAGGAGGAGAAATGGTAAGAACTTGTTTTAAACAAGTATTAAAGAAAAGAATAACAAGGGATTTGTGGGAACTAAACCCAAATGCCTCTAAAGTTCAGATACGTAATTTTATCATTTTAGACTTGTTCCTTTTTGAAATCTGACCTCCAATGGCACTTCTGTGAACCTCTGCAGCCCTGTGAGATACTGTTTCATAAGTGGTGGGAATCTTCAGGGACAAACAGGTTTGCAAGAGCTGAGTGTATTTATCTCAGCAGCAGAAACAACAGCGCCAATCAATTCTCCGTGCACTCCCGTGACTTCCTATCCATCTGCACCCAAGTTTGACAACATTGCCAAGCTGACTCAATGGGGTTACAAATAGACAGCCAACCTCATCACAAAAATACCAGGCAGTTCGTCTCTGGAAGCACAACAGAGGATTCAAAGACTGGAGCAGAATGATAACTGAGGATGCCACAACTTATTGGTGTGATTTGGGTGTAGCCAGCAGTGCTATTGCCTGTGCAATCTTTTTCCCAGAGTTACACAAGAAATTTCAGTTTCAAAGGGAGTCTGTTTGATAAGTTTTAGCAGCTTCCATATATTCTGCAGAAAAACCCCACCCACCAATCCCTATGTACCATGCTGCCAATACATCCAAAGTACAGCAAAAACTAACTTGTCCTTTTTCTTTGTGTGTACATGTGGGTATGTAGGAAATAATCCAAAGTAAATCAAATTAAGAAATGCATCATCAAATATCAAATATATATAAATTAATATTTTCTGCCTGAAATACCAATTCAGAGGACATATTCACCTACTCATCACATTTCCCACTGATATTAACAGAATAAGTTTGTATGCCCACGAGGAGTAGGCAGGGAAAAAGCCACCACATGTTCACTGCAGCTTGTGATAATAACTCACTGCCAAGCATGGTTGGGCTCTCATCCCACCTTGTCCTCCCTCAAACAGTGAGTGGCTGCCCTGGATTTGGGTGGCCATGTTGCTTCAGCATCAGCTCTGGAGATAAAACTTGTCCCAGGGGTCCTGTCTGGGAACTTCACTTCTTCCTTCTCCATCCAAGGCTGGTGGCCATGGCAGGGTCTGGGAGGTGCCCTCACCGACTTCTTCCTGAGGGAAAGGTAGCTGCAGATGGGAGCGTCCCTTCACTTGGGTTGCAGCTGGGACAGCAAACCTGCCACATCCCTAAATAGAGAATCAGACAAATCTGCAGCTGAATAAAGGCAAGGCAGAGGAGTTTTTTGTCTTCACCTGCATACATCTGAATGAATCTCACAGGACTTCAATGAGGTTTCTCTGCTTTGGTCTGCAGTGGCGTTAGCTTGACAAAGCTTCCAGGAGTAAGAAATATGACTGACTAAAGTGTCATGCTGACACAGTACCAGGATACGTGGATCAAGAGCAACTCCAAGTTGAAAAAAAATGCTGTAGAATAAGAATTTAAGAAATAAATAAATTTAATTTTTCTGAGAGAACAAGTCATGACAACATAGCTTTATTAAAGTCTAGAAATATCTGTGTGGGAGATTTCTGAGAGTAAAATGTTATAGCAGATAAAGGCAAAACAACACAATCAATTTCCTGCATACAGAAAATATCTGCCTTTAACCTTGAAAAAAGAGAATTTTTACCCCTGAGGGCTTGCAACAAAACACCTAGGGATCTAGATTTTATTTCACTCAATATCTTGAAGTCAGTTCTGAGTGGCATTGGAAAGCCTAGCACCAGCCTGGAGAGTGCTGGCAGTCATGGCATATGTGCCCTCTGATGAGATGCTTGTAGTTTTGTCTTCTGAGCTGTAGACCTGTAAGTCTGAAAAGAGAAAGTGATTGCCCAAACTGTGACAATAAATGATCACAGCCTGTGCTCCTCAAGAGGATAAACACTGCAGGTGGTAGGTGGGTATCATGAGATGGGAACCAGCCTGCACAGCACAAAGATTAGTTTGTGAAACCAAATGACCAGCCCACACCCCAGTGTAGGTGTACCCATCACCATCAGTATTTTCTCTATCATCTTTATATGATATAAATGATGATGTATGCTAATAGATGCTCCTTTTTTTTTTTTTTTTTTTTTTTTTTTCTCTTGGAATCCTGCCATTTCTTGACTTTTTTAAAAAAAAACCTCCAAAACCAAGCAACCCCTTGGGTTTTGTGACTTAATTGTGGACTTGGTAGTGTTAGGTTTATGGTTGGACTCGATAATCTTAAAGGTCTTTTCCAACATAAATGATTCTTCTATTTATTTGCAACAGTTTGCATTTGTTCTGCTACAAATGTTCACTCCCACCAACAAAGACAACTATGCCAGTGCTGCCTCTATCCATATCTCCTTTTCTGTACTGGGACTTTAATATAGATGCTCCCCCTGTTCTTTGGCTCCCTCGTTTTTCTAAAATCTTTTTTAGAGATGAAAATATCCCTCTTTGCTGTATGTAGGGAACCATGTCCCTACAGGTTCAGGAAACTACACATCAATCTTGCAAAATGCCAAGCCTCCTAATGGAGAGGATTTGGGAAATATGTGGCACTTGATCAGGAAAGGAGCAGATGGCAGCAAGGGGAAAAGTAGGGCATTATAAGGAGCAAGAGTTTAATATATGGTCTCTTTACAATACTATTTGTTTACCAGACGTGAATAATCCTTGGTGAGGATGTCAATTCCCTAATGGTATGGGTGAGTCAGGACCTGTGGGTGTGCAGGTGACTGTTAAATTTTGTGCACAACCAGCACCTTACATTGCACCTTTCACATTGTGTCTCAGCACACACTTCTGCACCACTCACTTAGCATGAACCTCCTGCTCAGCAGCATGTTCCTTCTGTCCCAGGAAACTTATTTCTTCCCTCAGTTTTCTTATTCATTGCTGCCATACTGGCCAGAAAGAGTTTGAAAATCAGAAAATTGCACTCATTGAATGTACTTTTGGAGTGGCCCAGAAGTCTCATATCAGACAGTCATGCTTCCATTTCTTCTTTATCTCACTAGACATGAGCTGCTTGGCCGCCAGACAACTGTTTCTATGTCTCCTTAGCTTGTCCAGTCTGTTGTTTCATGTTGCAGACCCAGTGTCAGGAAGAAAACAGTTCTTTACTTAAGAACATTTTCAGAATAGTTTCTAACTTGCAAGAAGGTCAAGGCCATTGCAAGTGTCTGTACCAACTTTCACTCAAAGCTGAGACATCCTATTTCACTGTTACATCAGCTTGCTCAGGATAGTGTCTGACAGTTATTAAATATCTTCAAGAATGGAGGCTCCAAAGCCCCTCTGACCAACCTATCTCCATGCTTGACCAACATCTCTGTGAAAATTTTGTTTACAAATATCTAACTTCAGTTTCTGCTGTTGCAACTTCTGTCCACTGTGCCTTACCCTTTCACTGCTTGTGTGTCTCCTTCACATCTTTGTATGCAACTCTTGACTTGGTGCTTCCGGAGATGCTCTCTATTCAATTGGAACATTCTTCCTTTGGATTCCTTCTAATAAGATGTTTGGATTTCTGCTTGACCATTAGTAACAGCTTGTTACAAAAGATCTGACCTTTCTACATCTCATTCCAAGGACATTTCTCCAAGTACTCTCCACTTCTGTGAATAGCCTTGTAGGTCTTTCTTTGTTCCTGCTTCATTTGCCCATCTTTCTGCTTGACATTAATGGTAGCTGGAACTGCAGAGTTTGGCATTTTTTCATCATTTCATTATTTTTATTGTGGGCTGACACCAGTCTTCACATTGAATGAAGTGTTGCTCAGCAGCATTTATTCATATGCTGTTGCTCTATATAAATTTTCAATACCACAGTTGGAGAATCTTTTTCTTTCCTCTTCTGTCTTCTGCCAAAGAGCATGAGAAAAGTTGTTCTCAAAACGAGCATCTTTTGTCTTAACATCATTTTACTGAATAATATATATATACATATAAGGTTCATTTTAGCATTTCTCAAAAGAGGGCTGATTGAAAAACAGAAGACAAAGTTTTCTGATTGATTACTTCATATCTAACCAGCAAACAAAAACATGTTATCCTGCCTAGAAATTGTTTCTTCCATTTTCCACCTGCTGGGAAATCCTTCAGATATATCACCTTTACTGAACTGTGGTGTATATCCTATGGTATAAATTAATCTGTGGGTATAGATCTTATTTTCCCAATGAATGTTACAGCAAATGTGCCTGAGATGTACTGTTGAAATATTTATCTTCTTTCAGCTGTAGATGTAGTCGGAGGGAAGTTAAAGTATTTGGCATTTTACACACAAAGAAGCTTTAGATTTACAAATCTGCATCTGTCTTTTTTCTTCAAAGCCAAGCTCATAAATGAGGCAACTGTTCCCAAACTGTCACTGTAATGTCACTTGCTTCCATGAAGTCATGATATCACTTTTGTCAGTATAACAACCTAATATTATCTGTTGCTAATGTCACAAAAACATTGAATTACCAGTATTTTGAAAATAACTCTGAAGTGATTACTTTAAATGCATCCCTTCTGCAATACTTTTTGCAGAAAACCACCATTTTAACAAGTATAGTTTTGAAACTGAATCAACTGTATTAAAGATTAATCACACTGTAGATGGTAATTCATCTTAAGGCAATAATATTTCTAGTATTAAGATGTTCTCTCCTTCCTTTTTCCACTTACCTGTTTCCGTATAGTATAAACTGTCAAAAAATTTTATATGGACCTAACACATTGGATAAATAGTATAGAAAAAATTGAAAACAAATTAAGATGGACAAATGTAAAACTATATTAGAGTAGGAATAATTTACTACAGGAATGGTGAATGAAGGGTAAATGGCTCTGCAACTTTACTGCAAAAAATCAGGAAGGAAACACACCAACTTCTTCTTACTCCTGCAGATAAATATCAAATTTATGAACACACATGAAAGAATCTTTGTGCTTCAAGTGTGCCCAGTCACCAGGCCTGAGCTGGAAGCAGCTTTCGGTAAGGGACTGAACAATGGATGTGCTTCAGTTGGGAAGATTCCTGAGGACAATAGTGTAACCAGTCTGGGGTTTACATGTTATTCTGAGGATAGCTGTCATGGAAAACAGGATATACTACATTGCTTCAAAACAGCAGGCTGGATGGTGACAACACCACAACCTTCAAAGTGGATGAATCAAGGCACCTACCTTGGCACCCAGAAGCTATTCAAGCAGCTGCAACAGTGAAAGAAATGACAATGGGTGGAAAAAAGCCCTGGGTTTTGGTGTAGGAGAGGAGGAACTTCGGGTAGGGAAGGAAATCTGTGAGAAATGGGCAAGCTGAGCTTTGATGGAGGGAGCTCTGGCATGAAAATGCCAGAGGCCAGAGATGTTGCAGTGTTTGAAATAAGGAAAAACAGATGAGATGAGAGGAAACCAGAGGAGAAGAAAGCAGACCAAGTGATTTGTATATGGCTTGTGTGACCATTACTGAGACTTGTAAGGAGATGACATAATATGACTGGTTTGGGTGGACTTCACTTTCAGTATGTTGACTGGCCTCTGTTTCCTCATGGTAATGTTAAATCTCCAGAGGCCTTTTATCAGGATGACCACAAATTGCTAATACTGTACTACCACACAGTCCCAAAGAGCTTCAGTTGTCTTCAGAAAATTTTACCGTGACAACAATGCTGAGGGAGTGTCAGTCCATTTCCAATTTGGGCCTGGACTCCCATGATTTATCTGTGGAAATATGACACAGAATTTGCCACAAGTAGAAGGAAAAGGTTAGTGTTTGCACTTTTCTTTTTTTTTTCGTTTTTGTTTTTGTTTTTGTTTGTTTCTTCTTTTCTTTTTTTTTTCCCCTAAGCTGATTTAATGTCACAGTGACTCCATATTTTCAAGACCTAATAGGTGATGTGATAACCAGGTGGTCAGGACTGAATGGAGGGGGAAATGGGTCAGCATGATAGAACACATCCTGCCAGCTCTACATAATAATGTAGTATGTCTTGCAGATGTCTTGCAGCCTTCTTCTGGGCTTTGAGTGTCCTCTGTGACCCAATAAAAAAGGAGGAGAAGAGAGCAGTGAAATTTCCACATCATCACTTCTGAGCACTGAGAAATCTGTCTGAAAGCAATGACCTTAAATGCACTTTCTCTCCTGAGCCTGATTGCTGCAGAGTCAGAGGTGATGGGCTAGAAGTTGTACCTACATGTTTAAGAAAGAATCATCCCTTTCTGCTCAGGAGCTCTGTGAGAATTTCAGACTCAATTGCATCACACTTGCCACTTCAAAGCCTTCAGCGACTGATTGTGCATTTGGAAAATATCAACCCTAACTTAAGCTGACACAGTTATCAGTGTAACTCAACCTGCCTGACAGTCTCCTTCCTAAGGGTTGCTATATCTTCTCTGGGCTCAGAAATGTCTCTAGAGAAGCAGCAGGCATTCCTTCTTAATATTACTCAGAGAGATAATTGCTTGTTATAAAGTGAAGCTTTTTTGTAACATTTCTTTGGGGGATGATGCAATTCACTGTTTCGCACAGTGACTTTTTCATTGCTACATTTTAGAGTTAGTTTTAAATATTCCCTATATTAAGTAATGAAGTGAACTCTTACATTAGTCTCCAAATAAATGATCTAATTTTCATGTCTTTTCAATGTATTTGATCCTGATACTGATCCTTAATGCTGAGGATCAGAACTTGGGCTGGGTTTCTTCTGTAAAGATTCCACTTAGTGTGAAGAATTAACAGACTAACATAAAAATAGATATTTCTGTATTTGTTAATTAAGTCACTTGAGCCACAGGAGATGCAGTTTCGAGTTCCAGCTGTGAAGAAATGTACATGCACAGAGGCAGTTGCCTTGTACCTCCAGAGATCCTGTACTTCAGCCATCTTCATCCAAAGCATCATGCTTGAGGTGTGCTGGAGATACCTTTATCATCAGACCCCAGCAGGGAGCTGTGTTCCCACCCTCGTCACCTGCACTTTGAGAATTCTGATTTCAGGAGTATCCAGATGCTGCTGTAACAAGAGTTCCCACCAGCTCACCACTGCTTTATATCAATGACATGGTAATTTGAATTAAATGTGTACCAACCAATAAAATGTTTTGGAACTGAGGGAAAGCAGCAACTCTGAGAACAGCAGGGAGTCCAAAGTAGTGTGGTTACACTTCAAGTGGCAAGCAAGTGACCTCCGGTCATCAGATACTGTGACTTAAAGGTCATAAACATACACTTTGGAGGTAGTGGGAGCAACTATCTCCTTGTCTCCTTGTCTAGATTGATGTTTCAATTTGAGCTAGTCTCACTCTGTTTCACAATGGGAGGGCTGGACTTAGGTCACCATGAGTTGGAGTCATGTAGCCAAGTGTGGAACTGTTGACATTTGAATTTGTCACCTTTGGTTGAATTCACCAACAAAATCCAGAATAGGTTGGTAGGGCATCACTATCTCACCCACAGTAATCTAAAATCAGTCAGATTTACTGCATTCTACAAATTCCTAGATAGTTACACTGCAGATGTTTAAAGTTAGTGCCACCCCAAACACCATCAGCTGTTCTCAGAATGCCAATGAATCTTCTCTAGGCTTTCCAGCAGTTATTTCTTAATATTTCAGATAGAGCTTTGAATGGATTAATTTTTTAAAGAATATTGATTCTGTCCTTTAGCCAAACAAGCTTCCCCTCTCCCCACCTTCCCCTCCCTTACAGTTGTTTCATAATCAAGTGTTAGGAACATCTCAACACTTGATAGTATTGCTGATAATGAGCATATCTATAGGTATCTATAGGGAAATTATGGGTCTAAGGTCTTTCTGTACTCCATGATGATCTAGTTAATGGAGGCATGAAAACAGTTGAACAGACTACAGGACACAATTCAGTTACTCAGCCACAGGTACTCTGTACCATTTGAGATGGCCATCTAAGACATCTGCATGGGGCTCAGATCTGGCCCAGGATATGCAGGATACTCATGCTTTTCTGGACTTGCACTAGAAGGCCAGGTTAGATACTTAAAGGCATCCCAAGAGATCCTAAATGCCTAGGTTTATGCAGCAGAATAGAACCTGCAGATGATCAGAGTAATTATTTTTATTAGACTCACTCTTCCCTTCTGATGAAAAATAAAACTAGCAGCTCTTGAGTTAGTGAGTCAGCTGGGCTCTTCTTGTGACCATTGGTGGCAGACAGGCTTGAAATCCTCTGGGCCTTCCCCGGCCATGGCACAGAGCAGAGGGGAGGCTCTGTGCCCAGCACCAGGACTGGCTGGTGCCTTGGCTGTTGGGCTGGGCTCTGGGGGACTGGCGTTGGGTGCCCTGAGCCTGGCTAGCGGTGGTGTCCTGGGGAGTCCTTCATGGGCTGCTTTTCTGTGGTGCCTTCGGGTAGATGGGAAGCATGCAGGAGACCTGCTGCCAGCCAGGATGGGGCTGGGGATGGCAGTGGGAGTGCTGAAGGCTGGAAAGTTCTCAGGAGGGACTTGGTTGGAGCAGAGGCTGAGGACATAGGATCTGCTCTCCCAGGAGGAAAGGGAGCACAGGGGTTCTCCAGTTCTGCCTGGAAACAGCAACGCAGCACCATCAGCTGCCTCCAAAATGGAGCAGAATAATCACAAACACTGGGAAGCAAAGAAAGCGAAAGCAAAAGCATAATCGTCCCACACAGTGCCCAGAATTATCCAGTTCTGCACTCAATGATTGTATCTCCTCATTCACTTCAAAACAGATTATTTGGTGTTTCTCCATTCCTAAACACACCCTTAGAAGCTTTGCTCCAGCCTGGCTGGCTCTGACCCTTCATGTAATGCTCTCATTTGGCTCCTGCAGTCTCATTGCCGTGTTCATCATGGTTTGTTTTCTCTGTTGGGAATCACTGGAAGGCTTCCACAGGGCTGATCTCTCCCTGCATTTTTTGTTGTCTGTCTGCATTTCAGTACATTACCTCTGCTTCACCTCCATGCCCTCTTTATTTCTGTAATGACCAGCCAGCCCTTAACTGAGGAGTCACAAGTGACCCAAGTATAGAATCAAAGACTGGTTTGGGTTGCATGAGAACTTTAAGATCATCAAGGTCCAGCCCCTTGCCATGGGCAGAGACACCTGCCACTAGACCAGGTTGCTCAAAGCCCTGACCTTGTACACTTCCACGGAGAGGGCATTCACAGCTTCGCTGGGTAACCTGTTCCAGTGTCTTAGCACCCTCATAGGAAAGAATTTCTTCCTAATATCTCATATAAATCTCCCCCCTTTCAGTTTAAGATCATTCCCTCTCATCCCATCACTCCATGCCCTTGTTAAAAGTTCCTCCCCAGCTTTTCTGTAGCCTCTTCAGGTACTGGAAGGCCATTATAAGGTCTCCCCAGGCCCTTCTCCAGCCTGAACAGCCCAAACTCTCTCAGCCTGTCTTCTGAGGAGAGGTGCTCCAGCCCTCTGATCATCTTCTTGGCCTCCTCTGGACTTGCTCCAAAAGCTCCATGTCCTTGTGTTGGGGATCCCAGAACTGGACCCAGTACTGCAGGAGGGTCTCACCAGAGGGGAGCAGAGGGGGAAATCCCCTCCCTTGACCTGCTGGTCATGCTGCTTTTGATGCAGCTGCAGACATGGTTGGCTCTCTGGGCTGCCAGAGCATCTTGCTGGCACAGGTTGTCAATTATTATTCCCTTAAGATGAAACAAACTTCTGAGAAGTCACAGGTGGTGTTCATTTTTAAAAACAAAAAGTAATTTTTTTTGGGGGGTGGGGCTTTTTGACCCCATTTTGCCCACGGGTATTGGATGGGGAGGAGTGGTGCTGCTGGTGGGTCTCAGCCCTGTGTCTGAAGTGGCTGATTTCTCACTGTGATTTGGGATCAGCCAAGATACCAGGGGATTTTGATGGCAGCTGGGAACATCCTACCTGTTGAGGGGTAGAAATCTGAATGCATCCTTTTTCCATGGCTTTATCTTTCTTTTCCTATGAGTAGTGAAAGGGAGAGGACAGCAATCCCTATTTCCTTTCAAACCATGCTCCCTCTTCCTCTGAATTGCAATGAATTTCGAATGGCTTTCCAGTGCCCCATCCCAGGGCTTTGGAAGGAGTTTCCAAGCTGTGGATGAAAAAGGTGTGCAAGCCCTGATGGGTTGGAAAGTTAAGCACCACCATGATGCTGGGGGCTCTGCACAGCTCCCTGCTCAATCTGCTGGCTTCTTCCTGACCTAGGGGCACTTGGAAAACCCCTGCAATCAAAATAGTAGTTAAAATTAATATAATTAAGGTGCACTTTTCCCCCACTCCCCCCTCAGGGACACTCAATGCTCCAAAATGACTTGTTGAGAAGAGAGGGACTTTTAGACACTTATAGCAGCAACCATTGAAATCAGGTTTTGTATAGATGTGTTTATTTTTCATTATTCTCCCATGTTACCAGCTTCCAGTAACACTGGAAGTCAGTAAATTATCTCAGGACAACACTGGCACTGCTCACAGTCCTGAACAAAGGAAAGATGAAGACAAGCTCCTAGCAAAACAGGCATAGACAGTAGAACAAGATAGACAACATCCTTCACACTCTGTTTCCTCAACTGTTCAGCCTCTAACATGTTACTTTATGAAAAAAACAAGACAGACTTCCTTTTTTGTTGTTTTCTTCTTTAAAAAAAATCCACAACATCAACCACCCAACAACAAAAAAACCAAAACCAAACCAATAAAACATAAGTTTTTCAATTCAATTGTGAAAAGAAGTCTGAGAGGGAGCTTACAGCTCTATTCAAACAGGAGAAAAAACAGACAGCTCACCATTCCAGCCACAGAAATACAAACAGTTCTTAGTAACTCATGTAACACACCAGTAAAACAAGGATTTAAAGTTAAGTCCCAGTGATTCACTGTAGTCTTATGTGTCTTTCTCTCTAAGACCTCTGCATATTTTGCAGTCGTTGAGCCTTACTGGTAACCATTATCTTATTTTCACCTTTGCCTTCACTGTCAAGCTCTGTTTAAGAACTGGTTACCTTCAGACTAGATTACAGTCAGTAGAAAGACACAGGCTCTTGCCACTATGATGCAGTGGTTTGATGTTTTCATGTCTACTTTAAGATGAAGTCATTCAGTCTCATTATTTCTCTTAAGCAACTACAAAGGGTGTCTAGACTATTTGAGGTAAGAAATTTGTATCTACGTTACCAATACCTTGACTGAAGCAAACACCTACTTTGTTACTTCCTAGATATCTGTATCACACAGGATGAGTATCACCTCAATAGTGCTTTTTGTTTCCTGCAGTTCTTCAGTGTTGGTCATTGATTGGCAGCATTCAGCTGTGCCCTGCACCCACACTCTTTTTTGTGAAGGCCTGGACTCATAGGGGCTGAGAGAAACACCAGCTACAGAGGCCTTGATGAAATTTAGGCCATCTGAACATGATCTCTCATGGGCCTGGCAAAATTATGAGAGCTATAACTAATCCAACTTAGATCTGATTTGCAGTTTGGGCTCTGGCATGGAGCTGTTTCACTGGTGGCGGTGCTTTGGATTTGGAGGCCACTGCAATGTCCAGTGTGGCCAAGAAGAATGAACATCCCAGAAGAAAATAATTGCTACAACTTTGTACCCACAGACATGCCTGCTCCTGCCAACATTTGGCCCTTATTCAAATGGTGCCTGCTTGCCTTTTGTTGGTGTGTAATTGAAAGGATGGCTGATGAAAACCTCGGTTGCTGGGTGCCAACTGGATCTATCACATCAGTCTGAATGATGGTAATTTTTACTTTCCTGCTCCCTAGTACCTCATCCCTTGAACTATCTGGAAAACAAATCTTGTCACTAAATGGTTCTCTAACCTCTCAGAAAGGGCTTTACTGACTAGCACTAAAACACCCAGTGAATAATCATGACAATACTTAGACATCTTCAAGTCACTCCTCTCTAAGGACTTAAAAACACTTCACAAACATGCGGGGACCCAGACTGCCTGCAATAAGGTCCTGCATCCCCTGGTAAGAAATGAACCACCCTATTTTATTTTGTAGGTGACATTCCTTATGAGCAGAAAACAACTCAAGCTCTGTCAATATTATAAGAACGTTTGTTGTTTTATTCTTTTTGGTGGGTACAAAAACCACAGTTTCTTACACAGAACAAGATTATAAATAATATCTGTAACATGAGTGACCCGTAGTCTCTTTTGATTCTATACTGCAGACTGATGACGTACTCTAAACATTTTATCATTTTGTTTCTTGTATTAGACAGATGTAAATCTGTGGAACACGGAATGATGGAACAGAATGAAGGTAACAGCAAACAAGAGGATGACCAACAACTTTTATAAAAAAAAGTCTCTGAATTTTATTACAGTGATGGCATTTTATATCAATTATTGCAATGAATTGTTCCCTAAGATGGTTAGAAAAAAGAATTGTGTTGTCCTCTACCGAATTTACATCAGTTAAAAAGCAAGCATGTTTCAATATTCCTCTTTTTTTTCAAAGAAAATGTAAATAATTTCTTTATTTTTCACAGGATTTACATATTTATTATTTTCTTATCACAGTTTAGTGATTCATTTCTTCAGCTGAAAAGCTGAGTATTCTTCCATTGTATATATTGATGTTCTGGAGACACAGGTTAGCATGTTCATTGACTTCTATAGCTATTTTTCTCTCTTTGTCAAGACAGAGACCAAAATGTTGTCCTTTCTGAGCATGTTCTTCATAGTCTAATGCGCTAAATTGGCAAGTCTTATTAGTTTTAAGTCCACTCAAGTGAAATTTGTTGCTGTTAATACACCCTTCCCAGCACCCTCCCCCCAACAAAACTAAATTATGAATTTTCCTGATATAAAATCTGAGTTTGGGTTTCCGAGCTGAGCTCATGCACACATTGTTGCTGATGATGTCTGGCGCATTTGGACGTACTTCCCTTTCTCAGCCAAATTATTAGTTCATCAATGACACTCCCATGTCGTTACAGTCTGTGCTGTGTTCCCATCAGTCACCAACACAGTTTGATTAAGGCACTCAATTATTTTTTTGGTTTTTATGGTAGGTCCGATGCAATTACAGCTAATCCTGAACTTTGTCTAATTGCAGTTCCAGTATGCATGGCCTTTGGGCAGTCAGGAGTCAGTACGCGTCCATTCTCTCCAACACTCCCTGTGATGGATAATCTGGCTTTATTTCTTATGGCTTCAGAAAAGGTAAGCTAGGTTTGAAAAGAAAGGAGAAAAGAGGAAAGTGTTACAATGTTTCTGTCCTTCAACAAACCAGGACACAGCAAACACAAAATATTAAATTTTAGACATCTGCATTTTTTCATGTTAACATTAAATATAATCATAGTAATTATTCTAAATATAATGCATAGCATTTAGATCTACTAGGCAAAATAATACTAGCAATTCTGAGGGTAAATTCCATTACAAGAAATCATTATTGATTTAAATATAAAATCCAAATTTTATTGATAAATTAACAGAAGAGGCAATATCCTTAATCTAAACTGCTTCAAACTACATTTATATACAGTGAAATGAGAATCAAGACCTCTTAGGAACCTGAAAGCATTAGCATCTGTGAATTCAGTCATGCACAGGTGTTAAAAGGCTTAAACCTTCAACTGGGAATGTCAAGATAAAGTATAACTACTGAAATTTTTTTTTAAACATAAGAGCTCTATCAGCTATCTTTGTGATGATCACATGGATCTACAGCGATTATTCTTTTCATAATAC
>NW_009953505.1:2406861-2413518 GCF_000747805.2 Chaetura pelagica | reverse complement strand
AAGGTGGGAACTTTCAAAATGCCATTTACTGGGAGAAAGGACAATTTTCTATCGTTTCCTACATTAAGTCTAGAACTTCCAATATTTTTTACCTTAAAATCTTTACTTTCAGGTAAATCAGAACAAAATATCTTGTTTAGAGACTGATGGAATCAAGAAAAAAAAAAAAAAAAAAAAAAAAAGGATTTTTTAAAAAAAAAAAAAGGTTTTGTTAAAAAAAAACCCATAAAATTTGTAGTTATGCCATCTACCTGTAGTCATCCAAAAATCAGTAATCAAATCTAAAAGAGTTAATGTAATGATAGAAAAAGCCAGGATGACTAGTTTAGACTAAATTATTTCCAGATGACTAAAATTAGGGGAGGTGCCTAGGGTCAACACTGCAGCAAGGACACCTGGAACAACAGCCACCCAAACTACAGATTTCAAAGATTCCATTTTAAGATATTAATTGGTGGGGAAATCTGATTTGTAGTCAGCAGAAGCTACAGTATATGCAATTAATTCATGTAATTGGTTTGCAGGGATGCAATCTGAAATATCAATTGGAAAGACAGGAGGGTGCATTCACATAGGAGCAAAGGGATGACAAACATAATAGAATAATTTCATTTGCTTTATTATTGACCTCTGCATTTAAAACTTTGTCCCTCTGAGCCCCATTTCTCCTTCCAAGCTAATGGTGAAATCCTGAGCTGGTGTCTAATATGCTGAAGTTATTAAATTATAAAAATAATTACATATAAAATTATGTGAGTTTATGTGTGTGTAGGGATTAGGGAGGCTCCTTAAGATTCCCAAACATTTCCACTGCTTCTGGGTGCACTTCTATGAAAATGCACTAGTCTAATACTGCATTTCTACTAGTAGCTTCTTCACAAAAGAGTTCTCAAAGTACAGCTGTTGTGTCACAGCTGGAGCTTGGATATAAAAGCAGCTTTCTAAATCAATTACTCTAAAAACCTCAGCCTTCACAAGCAGCTGAATTCAGGAAAAGGTCTCAGCTTACAGAAGGTGTTTTGGCATTCCCCTATGCTGAAAAACCTTGGCTTTGAGAATCACCAACTACAATGTCCAAAGTCACCCTCTGAAAAGGCTCCCTGCTGTACTCTGTAATAGGGACTGTTACCAAACATATCTTGATCTAATTCAACAGCTAGATATAAAAAGAGAGAGAGGTAATGAGGGAGTGGAGACCTGGGCCCATACAGTACCAAAAACCTCAACTACTCCCCAGCAGCAAATAAAAATCTATGCGTTTACAAAGCACAGACACAA
Source organism: Chaetura pelagica (assembly GCF_000747805.2). Lineage (NCBI taxonomy): Eukaryota > Metazoa > Chordata > Aves > Apodiformes > Apodidae > Chaetura > Chaetura pelagica. The sequence goes on along the minus strand of NW_009953505.1, from coordinate 2,412,240 downwards.
TGCAATGTGGTAAAGTTCCACATAGTGCATGTCCAGAGTCCCATTGCAAATGGACATTGAGGACCAGTAACTCCCTGCAGAGTCACACAGAACATGTTTTGGTCAATGGCAAGAAAAAACAAAGGTGTTTAAGTTTTAGGGATGGCTGAGAGTCCAAACTAGATTAGGATGCAAACTTGGGTGGAAAAGAGACAGTTTACTCCAGATGTGCTAAATTTCCCAGAAAGTCATCATTATGTACCAGCATCTCTCCATCACTTTGGTCGGCTAACTGTTCATGGCCACCGGGGGTTTGCCACTGGAAAATCTGAGAGAGAACTCAGATATAAATGGGATACACGAGTTATCAGAAACTGTGGATTTTTAGCTGTCTATATAGCTTTCTGGCCATTGACAACACACTAAGGACAGAAAAATGGAAAAAAGGGATCCAACAGAAAAAAATAAAATCAAATAAGAATAGCAAACAACTTCTCAGCAGTCTTCCACAGAACAACAGGAAAAGCTGCAATAAAACAGCTCCTCTCTTTTCATGGCACATATTAGCAACAGCTCAGCAACATGTCACGGAAACAACCCAGACAGTTAACAAAGCCAGGAGAAGCAGGTCAAACTTGTACTTGGGAAGGTGCCAAAAATTCAAGTAACCAGGTAGCCTTCTGTGTTATATTTTAAACTATGCTATACATAATAAACCAGGCTAACACTCTGCTTAATTGTGCTATTGCAATTTCAGATTTATGGCCTGGCTGCAGAAACAGTTTCAGGACGGACTGGGATGAGAGGGAAAAGTCTTGGCATTTTCTGTGAATATGACCCAAACTGTGAAAGTCTCTGTATGGTTAAGTGTATGCAGTTAATACCGAGAATATATTTTCAAATTTGTTAGTTTTGATTAGATTAGTTCGGAAATTAATCACATGAAATTACGTACTGCCCTGTTTCTATTGGGAAATGGGAATTTAGGAAACTGATGTCCTCAACCTATATAATTAAAAAATCCTAGACTGTGCGTGTTCTTTTGTTGTTCAAACTCCTCGAGTGCTTGAGCCACATGGAAGTGTGTTTGGCACAAATATTTAAGAACTTCTAATGATTTTTTTTTTTATTTTGGATGTTCATTTGGAAGTGTACAAGTCAAAATAAGTGCACTACACATTTACTGAGCCATCCTGTAGCACTTCACCTTTTTTTTTTTTTCATAATTTTTTCATTGCTTTTTGCAGTTTTGTAATTAATTCCGTTAATCATAAACAACAACATGGGATGTGAGAGCAAGAGAAGGCAGCTGAACTGGAAGGTGGCTCATGAGCATCACGGCTCACTGAGAGTGGCCATGGAGAGGTGGTGGTGGCGGCTGGCTGGAGACTGGGACAATCTCTTTGAAAGCCTCTGGGTTTTAGACGAGGAACTCAGTAGGGCTCTTCCCTAAAGCAGCAGGAGAGAAGGCTGTTAGACTCTGCAGTGTCCTCAGGGTATCACCTCAAGTAGTTTACTAAGGAATTACTACTGATACACAAAAATGGAAACCTGCTGCCTCATAGGCAGGTGAATTTCCCTGAGCCAACTTACTTTTGACTGGATTAAACTTGAAGAAAAGACATGGTAATGAATATTAATTGTCAGTCGGGTTATTTAAGCTATTTTATATTAGTTTTAAACATACACTGTTAAAACTATTTGATGTTAGCTTAAAAAGTCAGCCTGTTGGTTACTCATGCATGTTAGAACTGCCAAGCATCTTTCCATATTAGCAAGTTTTAGTGCCAATACGATCCCTTTACTCCTTGGATAAATATATCAAAGGTTTTGAAAGGTCTAAGACAGATGTATTTCTACAGAAATATGTGTAGCTGGTATTGCGGGCTGTGTGCTGCTGATAACACAGGTTTATCACTAGCATGTGTATGAACAGATGGCATCATCACCCTGGCAGAGCACAGCACACAGGTAACCCCTGGCCACCTGTGTGGCTAGGGATGTCCAAGTGTTGCCAGGAGACTGGCTGGACCTTGGCAATCTTCCACATATAAACACTCTTAGAAGAAGTTCTCATGCTGAATTTTTTCCCGCAAATATTATACCAAACAATTTCAGAACTTCAGAAGTCTGTAAAATATTTGCTCAAAATCATAGTTATTTCTATTTCTTTGTGAATTTTTAGATGTCTGCACCCTAAAATGTTTTTAAGAGATTACCACAAATTATGGCTGACCCAAACATGAATTTTCAATAAAATAAGTTTTTAATATATTTTTTTTCCTATAAGAATTCATGTCTGTGTTGCAACAAGTCCCACAAAAAATCCAAACTTTAGAGAAAGGTACTTATGATCTTTCCAGTTTGAGTCAGCTCAGTATTTGAATGGAAGTTTTGGGTTCTATTTGCTTTCTTTAAGACTCTGTTTTGGATGCACCCTGTAAACTTGAAAAGGAATATGTTTTCTGGGACGGTTATTAGGGACACTGTTGTGGGCACATCACTAAAGAATTTAAAGGGAAAATATCTCTTTGTCTGCATTTTGCACAATTACTTGCACAGGATTATTTCTTTTTAAGACCCTTATTACTGACAGTAGGCAGTGATCTTGGGAGATTAATATTAGCATCTGGAAGTCTTGATTGCCAGTTCACAGAAATGAACACTGGCCTGTAGTCTTGGGAGTCCCCCTGACACCTACTATGCCTCACATTTTCACTCACGAAAAAAGTGCACAGCTAAGTTTTTTCTGTTTTGTTGGGGTTTTTTTTGCACAGGCAGCTCTTTTCCAATTAAAATATACCCAGGGCCATGACTTCTTGTACAACAGAGAGGCAAAAGAAAACTACACAGTGACAGTACATTTGGGAGAGTTGCCAACCAGCAGAGGCCAAGCCCCCACCCTCGCCCCCTGAGAACCCACCTATTCCTTGCAGCGCTCCAGCTATCACGCTCACACACCATTCTCTGCTCACTCTGAGTTTGCTCTGCACTGTATGGTTCGGTACTGTACCGGCTGTGCCTTTAGGCTGTAAGCTCCTCGGGACAGGGACCTGTTATGTGTCTGGCACACTGCACCTATTGTACAGCGCCGGGTGCTCCAGTGCTATATAAATAATAAATAAAGAAATGATCATTGCATCTCCAGTTGTTTCCTCCAATTTTTTTTTCTAGGTAGTAACATAAAAATGATATTATTAATCTTTCCTTAAATGTTTCTTACTTCCACTACTGGGATGGCTCAGTGATTTCAGGAATATGTACCTCAAGCTTTTGTTAACAGAGCGGACATATGGCTGGCTATTTGCAAGGGAGCTCTGGGTGGCATGAAAGAGCAGGGTCCTAGCTGCACCTTTACTTATAAAGCAGCCAGTACAGCTTGGGAGCTATGTGAAAGTTATATTCAGAAGCTCAATTTGCTGCTACGTGCCATTTCCAAAGGTCAGACAGTTGATTTGACTAATGATTAGTTGGCAAGATACTTACTGCACGAATGAGAACAAGTACATTAGTAAACCATCCCTGCACGCCTACCCAGGCGAACTATGCAGGATGTAGCTCGGTGATATCAGCAGTTCAGCCTTCAACATCCCTGCATGAACTTCTAAAATACACTAGGCCTGAACTAGGTAAGGTGGTTCATTACTGAAAGCTGAGGATGATAATAAAGATCTGTTCAATGGTCAGTGACTTTTTGTGGTTATTATAGTGGGCAAAGGTTGACCTGAAGCGGGATATTGTGAAAAAAATGCCACACAATTAGCATAAAACATGTATCAAAGGGAGGGTGAAGGAATAGGTGGGGAGAAAGGAGAGAAAGTAAAACAACATTTAGACTTCTTGTAACAGTGCCTTGTCTTCTGTTAGGTTAACTATGGTTCAGTGACGTTGCCTTTCCTGAATCTTGATTATAAAAAAGACCCAGTAGGGGTCAAAATCGAATAATAAAAGCATACAGCAATTTGTCACTAGTAGAGTGAAAACCTTTAGGAAAACAGACAGGCCAATCAAGTAATTAAACACTGGCCCTCTGAATACGATTTATGATGTTTTACAATTTCAAATAATTGTAATCTCCCAACTGATTCAACAACACAGAACTGTTAAAAAGATATTTTTTATGTTAAAAATTCCTTGCAATGCAGATGTCTATTAGCAACATAGAATAGTATACTGTACATCTGCAGCCAAAAAAACTGAACCACTTTGCACTGAAGTTTTCCAAAATATAAAGCTCTGTTCAGAAGCAAGCACCACTAGACAGACATGTCACAACACTGCGTTACAAGATGCATCACCCACTCACTGTAGTAGGCCCTAAGTCCTACCCCTAAATTTTAATACTTTCGGTTCCATATACGTTGTAACCTTCTCTATAAGTTGCTAAATTCTGGGTATTCTGCGAGGAAGTTGGGTTAAAAGTCTGTGCACTCTTTGCCACCTTCATTCGTTTCGCCTCTGCCCTGGACTTGTAACAGAACTCTATCAAAGCCACCAGCATTGCCAAGCCCAAGCCTCCAACCAGAATGTAGAAGACTCCAGCAACGTTGCTGAGACTCAAGGCACTCGTCTTGTCCTGGGGAAACAGAAGCAACACAGTTAAGCCCAGAAATCAGGCCCCCAAGAGCACAAGATACACATTAAAACATTGGAAATAGAAATAAATAACAACATTTAGCTGACACTAAATGACAGTCATTTATATCTCACAAAATTTGACCTATGTGGATCTATAAAATACATGTTAAGCATCTATTTTTCCTGGTTGGCATAAAAAATAATCTAAGTATATTGCCAACATACCAGGACATAATTGCTTGCTTCCTGCAAAGCAGTACTTCCACTAACTGGAGAATTAAACAATGACATATCTATCTCTCTTTAGGTGACATCTGAAACTGTATTTATGTAAAGCTCTTTAAAAGCTTTGAAATCCAGAAATCCATTTACATCATACAAGACTCTGCTCGATCTTTACGAAAACAGTAATTGTACTTGTGGTAGGCTCTGCTGACTGACTTTCTTGTACCTAAGCAACAGGTGAAAATAACATGCGAGGCTCAAGTTATTTCTTTAAGCAAACACTTCCTTTGAAAGTGCACACAGTATCATACACATCATGATATATTTGCCTCTTACCAAATATTGTGTTTTGTTTCTGTTTTATTATAGATACAGTTCTGGAACATGCCCATGGACTTCTAAGGCTCAGTAATAGTGTTATTTTAAACAGCAATTTATGAAATCTTACACATTACTCATAATTTAGACTACAGTGAGATCTTCCTTTAGCAAATTATTAAATATACATAATTTTATAAATCACAACCTTCTTGGATGTAGAAGTAAATAACTATTCTACATTTCTCTATATTTCACTGCTTAGTTATGAACCATGCA